>NC_056523.1:103307531-103402728 GCF_019175285.1 Sceloporus undulatus
CTGGGGGAGAGAGAAGGCTGGCCCAGTACCATCAGGGGCTGGCCTGAAGACAGAGGCTCCTCCCTCCCTAACTGTCATCGTTCAGCCTCTGAGGGAGAGGGAAGGCTGGCCCAGTTCCATCAGGGGCTAGCCTGAAGACAGAGGCTCCTCCTTCCCTAACTGCCCACCCGCCCGCTTTCCACCTGGGCAGGAGCAGTCCAGAGAGACTCTTCCTTGCCGCCGGAGCGGCGTTTCTCCAGGGGGAGGGGCCGGTGAGAGCGGCCTCCATAAAGCCGGCTCGCCGGCTCCCCCGAAGAGGACGCCGCCTGCCCGTTTTCCACCTGGGCAGGAGCAGCCCAGAGGACTCTGTTTTGCTGCTGGAGCGGCGTTGCTCAAAGGGGAGGGTCCGTGGGAGTGGCCTCTTTAAGCCGGCTCGCCGGCTCCCCTGCAGAGCTCCCCGCTCATGCCCCTATATCATCAGGGAGGAGTGCCAAGGACAACTGCCTGGTGCCGCCGTTGTGGACTTTCTGGAGGGAGGGAGATTGAGGAGAGGGGTGTAGCTAGTATTGTCAGGAGTTTGTTGGACATGGTTTGTAATTGGCTTGGTGAGGGAGAGGGAGGTGCGGCTGTGTTAAGAGGGGCTCCCATTGGAGTAGTGTGGGGCAAGGGGAGATATAGCGGTAGGAGAGTGGAGTTGTATCGTAAGGGAAGGCGGGATTTTGATTTTTAATCTGTGATATGTATTGTATTATATCTGTAATCTGTACTGTATCGTATTTTCATTTTGTTTTGTAAACCACCGTGATCATAGGAACGGTGGTATATAAATAAAATTTCAATCAATCAATCAATCAATCATGTGATGCTTGAACTTTTTCAAGCTTTTAAATAAAAAGCCTAAGAGCTGGAATGTAAATTATTAACTAAGTGTTCACAATTTATTTAAATTTAGAAATTGAATTAAACTTAAAGTTCTACATTAAGCAAAACATTTGACATTACTGTAAAAAAAAATAGCATCTTACTCTGTCTGGTTCGACTCGCACCTGGAATGAAAACAGAAATGGGGTTAAAATTCTTCAATGTAGCAGGCAATTTTGCAGTAATAATAAAAATAAAATTGTTTAACAATGATAGTTTACTGCACTCAGCTGGTTCTACACATGCAACAGCATCTGGTTGATTGTATTCAGAATGCATGTAAACAAAAGCAGCTTGAATAGACACACAGAGGGAGAACTCTCCCCAAAGACATTTAACTATCAAATTAAAGAGAGAACTAGTCCAACTTGACTATATGCCTGCTGTACTATTTTTATATTTCCTGGAAGCTTGAAACAAAGGAAATCATCCCAATGTATAGATATAGCCACTTCTATACTTTTATAATATTTCTGTAAATATTTCAAAGAAACATATAAGACACACTTACGATTTAGATTGGTGACTATTAGAAGTTTTTGATGAAGGATTGTATCTTTCTAGATGATATTTTTAAAAGGAGAAAAAATACATTTAAGCTATAATACACACACACATATTATCCAAGATACTACAAACAAAAAAGCTATAAATGGAAACTGTATAATATCCATGCATGAAATAAGAAATAATGCAAATAGGTGTTGTGTAATAGTACACTTGAAGTAAATGAATGTAAATAAAGTATTGTTTTCCTGTTACTCACTCAGCTCCACGAGCAGCATAATTGATCACCACTGGCCTGAAGATGTAGGATGCAACTGAGTACATTCTAGATGTATTACTCTATTTTATTTATTTTAATCTGATTAAGAGAGCCAGAAGTGAAAGACTAACATCAAAATCAACTATAAAACTGACAGGCTAGGCCTTGTTCAGACAACAAGTACTTTATAAATGAATTCTTCTTTTAACATCAATGGAACATACTTCTAAACAGAATATGCTATTTCTTATCTAATGCAATGCCTTAGTGCATTTGACTGGTGATGCTGTTATCTTAACAGCAGATCTGTTATCATCTCTTTTATACAACTGCTGAGCAAGAAGCCCTTTCTCTCCAAAGTCAAAAACAATATACAGCTGTCCCTCCGTTTTCAAAGACTTCAGAACCGCAATCCTCACTTACTTGCAAGAGGCAAACAGATGGGGTTAAAATGGGGTGCACACTCTCAGCCAAGTCTATGGGGCTTGAATATCTGCAAGTTTCCTTTTTCGCTGAGGGGTCCAGAACGGATTCCCCGCGAAAATGGAGGGCTGACTGTATAGCATTTCAAAATAGTATATCCTAACTTAATGCCTACAATCAAAATATTAGATGTGTCTATAGACATTAAGAAGTAGTACCCAGGGTGGAGTCATTCTGAGAAATACGTTGCTGCATTCTTTAATGTTGCATCATGATAGTTCTTGTCACTTTCCAATGCAAATACTGTTCAAATACACATCCTGGCTTTTTAAAACCTCCTCAAAATGCGAGACATTGTGGACATCTTGCTTGTAAAGATAGATGAGAGTGTGTCCAATACCATCACTTCCTGTTCTATTTTGCCGCTAGATTTTTTTTTTCTGCTATCCAATCCTCAAGAGTCTCATTTTGTTTTTCCCTAAATACATCTGGAGGCAAAACAGGGAAGAGGCACAGGGACTTGACACTACCCCAGCAATCATCACAAACTAACATTTCTAGCAATGTGTCAACAAATGATGCAAAATGAGCCATGTTTATCAACTATATTACTTGAATGGCACCCAGAAAACTTTTTTTCTTTAAATAACACTCTTCTGGTAAGAACAAAGAATGTTAGAAAAAGAGAAGAACAGCCACATAAAATCATTTTTAGACGGGAGGGGGATAGCACAGCAATTAAAACCATCGTTTTCTAACTAATTTTGCCAATCTCAATGAGCCCCAAGACAATCACTAAGTAGGTTCTTTTTTAATTTTGTTTTATTTAAAGAGATAATTTCAACACTTATTTATGCCACTGAGTGAGACTGCAAGTGCAGTGAAATTGAGGTAGTAACTGAATAATCCTAGTAATTCACTGCCTATTGCAGCAATGGTGTTGCTAACCAGATACAGCCTACTGTTTCCAGAAGACTCGCAATGGTTAATAAATGAAAAACACCACCAAGAGGAAAAATCACACATGTGGAGGCAAAACTGACCTTCCAAATCAACAGAAAACACACACAACAAAATTACCACAATATTGGCATTTATTATTTTACTCAATGGTGTGTGAAGGCAAACTATCATTATACCACGGCTTGCCTGAGTCTCACTTTATGCCAAACTATAGGCATTCCAAACTACAACGGAAGGCGGAAATCTATGAAAAAGGAAGTAGGGGAAGAAATTACCTGTCTGTGGGTATAGGACCTGATAACCAGAACAAGTTTGGCACTCTGCTTTGTAACATCTGAACTGAGCTAGTATAAGAATAACTAGATCTGCTTTTACTAATTATATCAGCTGCTTGGGTTAAAGCAGTTGTAGTCTGACATGGCAAATTAAATCATGCAGTCCTGTTACGTTCACATCAAATAAACTGCTGTTTGCGATTATCCTTTTGGGAGAAAACAGTTTTAAAGTAACAACCTTATATTAAAGACTAGCAGCACTAGGAGGACAGAAAAGAGTAACAGTTGGCACAACCACACACAGGTTTTTAACGCAGACACTGCCTGCTTTGAATTATGCTCAATGATGAAAATGCAAGTAGTCCAGGAGTAAAGCTGTTTTGTTGCTTAGTTGTCTCACTTATAAACGTTACAGGGTACAAAACCAATCTGATACCCACAGACTAAATACATCTGCCATATTCACATCGCATTCCAAACATTTCTCAACATGAGCAACAGATTCAACAGAAATTTCTATAGGGAAAAATGGATCAATCACTGTATTAATATTCTGAAATCATATCCTAGTGGTAGCTCCAGAAAATGTGTGTGTGTGTACACATAACATACACACAATAAAACAGCACAAACAATCTAAGTCAGATCTTTATTTTGCCAAAGATCTTGACACATTACTAATAACACTTTATGAGGAATATTGCAGCATCCCAAATGAAATCTGAATGTAAAAAGGCAACAGACAGATAAATAATTAAGAGCAATTACTCATGGACTTACTTTGTTCTCCAGTGCCAAAATTAGACTGCTGTGTTTCCTGTAAGAATATGAAAAGTTACTTATCTGTTAAATAGAGTGCGCTGAAAGAAGAAAAACTTTAGTCCTGGTTGTCTCTGGACATTTACATTTTGGGGGGGGGGGGGAAATCACTCTTATAAATTACAGTGACTCCCTTTAAAGCTGATAGAGAATTTGTGCTCTCCATTTGTTTTAGCATCAACTCCCATAATTCTTCACCAGTGAGCAAGCTGGAAGAGACTGATGAGAGTCACAATCCAAAGCTTCTGGAATTGCCTCTTAAAAGTGATTTTTCACGTGCTGTCCTTTACTCATACAAAGTTACAATTATTATGCTACTTGGTTGTGGCAAACGTAAAGGGATTAAGACTCCTAGTTATATTCAATCAGTGTTACAACCTCTACTGGAAAATGCCCACATAAGAAGCTTCTTCTCTTGCCTGTCTATTAAGTAAGGCACTATTTTGTAACTGTTCCCAAAGCTTCCCAATTCTTGTATAAAATCATTCATGGAGAACTTGAGCCCAAACCCTTTGCTTTAAGAACAAAAAATGGAAAGGAAGGGGAATTATTACATAGTGCCCTCCTTTAGCAACAAATGAAAAAAAAAATACTTCTTATGAATGAACACTGCTGGTAGAATAATTTTTAGACAAGGCAGTGTTACAAGAGGAAACATTCATAATAACGCAAGGGGAAATAACACGAAAAGATTTGTTCTTATGTTTATAACAGAAATTTAATTTTGGGATTTGTGGAATATTACTTAAACTTATAATTCATTGCAAAGTAATAAACCATGTATACCAATTGACAACTTGACTGCCCTTGCAAAGAAATCCAACAACAATAATAGTACGAAAAAAGTCATTATAGTAAAGTCAATGGCCTGTTCTGAATTACAAAAGCATCCTTGCCAGGAAAGCATGTAGCTATGCATAAAGCTGAGCAAGGCAACTAAGGTACATACTGTGTGCCTGCTTGATTACATTGAATCTGTTAAGGTAGGAGGTTTCCACATCTCTCAACAAAAGCAAAATAAAAATGATAACACAAGTTGACAAAGCTGAAATACTGCCATTAGCTGCCACATAATGTGACTGTAGGACATTCACTATTACTAGTACTCCACAGATCTGTATTAAAGAAGTTAGCTAACAGATGTCGCTATGGGAACAAATGCTATATTTATGAAATAAAATATACGTGGATTGCAAAGGGAGACTAATTTTGAGACTAACTGAAAGAGAAAAATTAGTAGTATGAGCTTTCATATACTTTAGCCTACTTCCTCAGATGCATGTGGTAGGGACACACCTATATAGCAGTCTGTGAGTGAGAATGTCTATAAGATTGCAAAACTTTGTGTGTGTAGAGATGCAGCGACAAGTTCAGTTTTAACCATGGTTGCTGGAGAACAAAACAAGATAAAGGATGTTGCCTAAAGCCAAGGTCAACAGATAACCATATGAATGAGTATTTAGATGTAATGTGGAAACCAAAAAGTGGGTGTGATGCACTGGCCAAGAGAGCTCCCATAAGGCTGAAGGGTTAGCTAGTGTTAGAATGTGTGTAGTGTGCCAGAAAACCACTGTCTCTGTTCAACCCACTGCTGATGGACTGCGGTTTATGTATACAGTCCGCCCTTGCCTTATGCAGGGATCTGTTCCGGAACCCACCCATCCTGCGTAAGGCAAAAGGCATGTATGCTTGAGCCCCATTAGATATAATGGGGCTCATGCTCACTGCGGGGCTGTGCGCCATTCTCCAATTCTCCCAGCAGCTTCCGTGTAAGCTGGAAGCCACCTATAACTAGCCCGCGTATGGCACAGGCTCACTGTATATTCCAATTGTACTGTTTCCCTTTCCAATCTTCCTTTATAGATTTTTGGTCAGGAACTGCTGAGGACCAAGATGGAGTGCCCAGGAAGACTGAAGTGTTCTGCAACCAGTTTTTGTGTGTTCTCATTCCTAATGTCTGATTTATATCCATTTATCCCCTGGTGCAGGAACTGACCTGTTTGCCCAATGAAGACTGAAGGGCATTGCTGACATAGTATGCCATAAATTACACTGGAGGATGAGCAAGGGAAAGTCCCTCTAATATTGTGGGTGACATCATTAGGTCCTGTGATCCTGAGTAGATGTGTGGGCAGAGTTGGCATCTTAGTTTGTGGCAAGGCTTTGTACCCATGTCCACGTCTGTGTTGTGTGTCCTCCAGTAGGTAAGTAACTGTTTGAAGACTATCTGCGGGTGAGTAAAGGCTTGCTACCAAGAGCCCTTGAGAGGACAGCATTGTTGTCCAGAATATGTTGCAGCTGATATGTGTGAGTGATCTCTATTGTGAGCTGTATGTCAGCACTAGTGGGTTTCTGTCATTTTTTGTCCATAGTCTATTCTCTAATAGATTACAGTCTTGAGTACCAGTTTTGCCTTCTTTATTTGGTGAGGTTTTTTTTAAAAAAATCTTCATGTAGTGGGGTATAAACAAGGCAAGACCGGTACCAAGGACTAATCTATTACATAACAGACTGAGGAGAGAAAATGACAGAACCTCACTAGTGGTGACATACATCTCTCAGCTAAGACCATTCACACATATCATCGATGAACTACAACCTATTCTGGACAATAATGTTGCTTATGTATTTGAATTATACCATATATGTGGTTTGTAAGTCTTTGCTTACAAACATGCAACTATATGATGTTTATGCTCTTGAAAGTTAAAACATTATATTGAAGGACTTTACCAAAATTTAACATATAGTATTATCCCAATGAAACATCAGAACACTTTTTTTTAATTGAGTAAAGGAAATCCCACTAGTGGTCCTCTTAAATAACAAGGCATTCACTACAGTTTTTTCCTAAAATAAGCTGTACAAAAATTACTGTAAACTTCCTAAGCAACTAAAAAAATACAGTGTTCATGCACTCCTGATATTTTACAAAATACTCAGGCACCTTTAAAAGTACTGCTTAACTTAGAATCCTTTTGGATACGTTTAATTTCTGCATGTTTGTATGAACAGTACAATGCAGAGATGAGCCCTCTAGAGCAGGGATTTTCAGACAGGGTTTGCTGGAATCCTAGGGTTCTGCGGAAGGTTACTAAAGGTTCTCCAAGATAACGATGAGGAAAAAATAAACCTTTTTAAAATTGTAGATATTATAATTTTTATGCTGAAGTTCCCTGAGGCTTGCAAATTATTTCAAGGGTTCCTCCAGGTCACAAAGGTTGAGAAAAGCTGCTCTAGATCTATCCAGGATCATTTATGTTGGACTGGTGGCTCAAGAGGTTAAGACAGTCAAAAGACTACAAAACATTATGCCCAGAAAAAAATGCAGAGCTAGGGTTCCTTGACAAAAAAAAAAATAGCCAATCTATATGACACACTGTGTCATATGAAGGCATGCCTGTTAGAAAAATTTTCTAGGTAAGACTGCAAGGAGAAGAACTGACAAGAATGTAACATGTTTAAGAGAAAAGGCAAACCAGGTTAAAAGGCAAAAAAGTTACAGATGAAGAGAACTAAAATCATTCCAATCCAAAAAATTATTCAGATAAATTGCTACAATCCTATTATGAAAGACTTGATTCATAAAAAGTAAAATCCTAATTGCAGAGTCATGTGAGATGTATCTAGAGTTACGAAATAGTTTGTGTTATCCACTCACCTTTGTTGGGAATGGAAACTTTGAAGGTTCTGTTTTGCAAGGTGTATGAATAGCAGTCAGTGGAGGTGGCCAAATATGGGTCATTTCCTGTTACGAACAAAAAAAGATATGCAACACCACCACATATTTCTATATTAAATCTAAAGAAAAGGCACACCTTAAGATATTTAAATATTGGCAATACTTGCACTACTTTCAATGCTATCAGTGACTGACTCACGTTACTATTCGTCCAAAGAGTATTAAAAAAAACAGAGGGTTCTGTAAACTGGGAAGAACAAACATAAACATAAAACTATGGCTGGGATCTCACTGGCTGGATACTGTTGAGTTGCTCAGAAGCTTCACAATAAAATCTTTGTCTGCTCTCTTGCTGCCACCACTGTGCATGCCTACAAAAAATGCACTAAACCAGCATAGCAAACCATTACATCAACAGGATCATATAGAGATGGAGGAGGGGAGAAAGAGCCCTTCTCCTTTGGAACAGATCTTGAGAACGAGGGGAAATCTATTCTGCTACCTGTATCTGCTGTGCTGACAGATGGAAACCATTGATTACAACCCCCAGTCTTAAATGAATTGGCTATACATACAGTTGACCCTCTATGTCCGTGGATTTTTTTTATCCACAGATAATTCAACCATCCACTTGAAAATATTAAAAAATATGCATAAATTCCAAAAAAGCAAACCTTGATTTTGTCATTTTATATACTTCACTCCATTTTACCATTTTACTATACCACTGTATTTAACAAGACTTGTGCATCCACAGATTTTGGTAACCATAGGAAGTCCTGGAACCAAACTCCTGCAGATACCAAAGGCCTACTGTATTAAGAAAAATATTTTTGCTTTGAAAGAATGAGCAATGATCAATGCAGAAATGATTTGTATTTTTTTAACTTAATATAATTCTGAAAAATGGAGTAGATTCTTTCCGTCATCTGTCTCAGGTGAGTCTCTGCAGGTGCTGAGTTAGTGTACAAATTCACTAATGGGCTTCATGAGGACCAGTATATTTAAATTCTGATATGAGGGCAGCACTGTGGGCAGGTGGATCCTACCTCTAAGCAACAGGTACAGAAGCTGCTCTAGAAGGGGCAGCACTTCACCTGGAACAAAAGGTACCTAATCTGGGAGTATTTCTTTTAGCATAATTGTCACTCATCCCGCAAGTAGCCTGGAGAACCTTTTGTTGGCTTAAACTAGTTTGCCACCTCTGACTGTTTGAGACCAGAGTAAAATAATCACAGTGATCAATTTCCTGCTAATCCCTCAACTAAACTGTCCTAATATACTATATATAGGGCCGCCTTTCAAGGTGGCCCAACACCTTCAACTTGTATAGAATGCAGCTGACAGAATGCTCATAGCTATTGCCAGGTACATATTACTTGGAAAGTACATGGGGGATCTGTTTCAGACCCAACCACCCACCACGCAAGGGGAAAAGCGTGTACGCTCATGCCCCATTGAAAATAATGGGGTGTGAGCCTATGGCGTGGTGCAGTGCACACACCTGAGCACATGTGCCATTGGTTTTCTCCCACATGGTTTCTGCATATGCGGGAAGCCACGTATGGTGCACCCGTGTATGGCACAGGCTCACTGTATTATGTGTGTTTATGTATGTGTGTGTGCGCCTTCAAATCTCCTGGCAACTTGTGGCAACTCCACAAATTTCATAGAGTTTCATGAGGGAAGAATAATCAGAGGTGTTTTGTTTTGTTTTGCCAGTTTCTTCCTCTAAAATACAGCCTACAGCATCTGATATTTGCTGGTGATCTCCCATCCAAGTACTAAACAGGGCTGACCCTGCTTAACTTCCAGGACCAGACAGAATCTAGTGCCTCAGGGTATGTAGTGGGTTTTCTGGAAGGTATTATTCACCCTAAATTACCAGCCAGGTATACACTACATCTGTTCTGAAGGAGTTGCACTTATTGTCTGTTTTCTTCCAAACCCAATTTAAGGTACTAGTGCGTACCTTTGAAATTCACTCAGGGCCCTAAGTACCTGAAGAAGTGCTGATCTGACCTTGCTTCAAGGCAGGTATGGGCAATGACTGGAGGCTTGGGACTGCAATTGTTCCCCCCAAAAACCTGGTAGGCTGCACAACTACAACCACTACAGAAAAAATATCAAAATATTTTGCCCCTACATACCCTCTAGGAGGTAAGAGGGGCAATTATGCCACAGTTTTGCCTGCTCAAGCCATTTTAGGCTCAGGAGAGGCCTTCTGTTACAACAAGAAGTGACCCAAAAGATAACTTCCCAGTAACTTCCTATTAGATAAAAGGCCTCTTCTGAACCTAAAACAGCTGGGGGAGGGGGAATGTGGCAAAATTGCAACCCACAACACCTCTAGTGTGTACATGGATATTATAGAGTAAAGAAATGGGGTGGGGGCTGTGGGGCTAAATGTAGCATGTGGGTCACACTTTTTCCACTCCTGATTTAAGATCTAAGTTAAGAATCTCCATACTGCAGTTAGTAGATACACTTTTATGGCAATAAAAGGAAGTCCTGTCACAGTATTTGGACTGTGGAACACCCTCTTCATAGAGACAGTTTTAACATTGCAACCTTTTGTATATCAATTTTTTTAAAAAAAAACTGGCAGGCACTTAAGGATCTATTAGGGACACAGTGGCTTAACAGTTAAGATACTGACTCCGATGACTGCAAAGTCGGCAGTTCGAGACCCAAGCACCACATGACGGAGTGAGCTCCCATCACAGTCCTAGCTTATGCCAAGCTAGCAATTAAAAGCATGTAAAAGTGCAAGCAGATAAATAGGTACGACTTCGGTGGGAAGGTAACAGTGTTCCATGCAGTCATGCTGCCTACATGATCACCAGAGCCATCTTTGACAATGCTGGCTCCTTCACCTAAGTAACGGAGATGAGCACTGACCCCTAGTCAGAAACAACTTGATAATCATGACAAAGGGGAAACCTTTACCTTTATCTTTTAAGGGTCTATTATGATTAGCCTGCTATAATATTTTCCCTCCCTCTCTACTGTTTTACTGAATCATTCAGTAATAATTTTTCCACTGTTTTTCAGGAGATGAGAGGGTTTTTTAAAAACAGACTCTCCCCTCACCCAATTCACCAGGGAAGAAAAATATAAAGAGCTCTCTAATCCAGGGGAAAGAAATGTTGGTCCTCCACCACAATTTTTGTTTCCCCTAAATCATCTCTCCCCAGTAAATGCCCCTTTCTCTATATATAAAAGAGTAGCACATACATTTTGGGGTTGTTTTTTTTTTAAACTGGAAGTGTTCTTTTAAGAATTTGTCCTTTTATTTAGGGCTTGTCCAGGATCTGTTGAGTTCTGGGGACATAAAAACAGTCCCTCTACTCTCAGAATGTGTCCAGATCTATTCTTATCAATCAGTTTCATTGTTAACTAGTTTAATATATGAATATGTTTTTCTTACATGAGTATGCAAAAATATATAAAGAAATGTAAAATGTATTGTAGCAATTCATTTTGGATAAAGTCAAAACATACACATTTATTAACCAAGTAAATCTTGAAAGCCAACACAAAACTTACTTTTAGAATTTCATCCACACTGCTCATGTCACCAGATGCTGATGCCTACAAATCAATATTCAGATGTCAGTGTTATCACATATATTTTTAATTTTAATGTTTTAATTCTTTGACAATCAATGATTCTAAAAATCATCTAATGTTTCAAATTCAGGATTAACTATTAAAAAGTAGCATCTTTGGATAAATTAAGGTACAAGCAGTAGACAGTTATGAGGTATAAAAAACCCATGAAGTTGCATATTTCATATAAAGGGTTCCCCTTCAATACACTGCCAACATACTTATCCTTTCCAATAATACAATCAATAGCTCTTACATACATGAAACTTGAAAATTATCTCACTTTAAAATCCTGAGACAAACCAAAAATCATTTTACAAATGCTGCTTCATGAATTGAAGCTTACTAAAAATATTCTGATGAAACCTATTATTCGGGTTCATCCATTTTTCATCCCCGAGATCTGGAATGAAAAGTAATTCCTAGATCTAGCTCTTTAATCAAAATGCAGATGTGACTGCTATATGTTATATTTAAAAGTAATTTTATCCTAATGTATGCAAATAACAACATCATTTTTGGGGGCATACATGTGCCAAACACAAAAGGACAGAATTGATGGCTCTGACTTCATCTGTTAAATGTCATAGGACATTTCTTTTTCTTTCAAACATGGAACACCCTCTCAAAATGCTCCTATCAGCAGAAGAGGGTGGAGTGATTTTTGTCAATCCTCATTGCTGACATTCACATTATTCCCCAACCTCTGGAACACATTTTCAGAGAGTACAAAGGGCTGAAGGGAGAAGATGATAAAGATCACCTCCCTTTCTCCCTCTGTGAGATTCCTCCAATGGATCAAGAACCTTCCATGGACAGAAAGAGATCAATCCATAGTCTTTTGCTGATGTGGACCAGGCTGTAGTACATTCAATACAGAACTGCTATTATTAACAATTAACGCCTAGCACAAATTTATGATTGGCCTGCTAATAACATAGCAGAACAGAGGATTACAAATATCCCAGCTACCAAAGAATCATAGCAAAAGAGGTAGAAGCGAGGGTGTTAAAAATAAACATGCTTATTGTTGTATTTTAGTTAGAAGTCCTTACAAGCGTATTCAGATTTCAATATCTAGGAAATCCATAATCCAGAGATTAGTCCATGGAATGACAACATAATCATCCTCCCCATCCCCACCTCTCACATCTATTTTTTTTTTTTTTAAACTTACATCAAGTGGCTGAGAAGGAATTTTCAGCTTTGTTAGATGTGCTTTGCTACTGGGCTTCAGCTCATTCATATTGTTGCTGTGAGTCTGGCTACTGTAGTGTTCAGAAGATAGCTTTGGTTCCATGGACTCCTGACCATCCATAGGCCTTACATAAGCAGTAGGCTTCTGCAACATTGTGTTAGACTTTGACATGAGTGAAGGAGGAAAAGACTGGTTACCACTAGAAAATGAATGCACACGAGAAGGTGAGTCCCAGTTGGCATCAGGATCTCGCGGAGATTTCGAACGCTGATGTTCCTTGCTGTGATGATCACTTCCATGAGATCTGGAATGGCTGGGATTCAGAGAAGAAACAGCAGTCGGTTTTCCGGGGCTGGAAGAACGGGACTTTGAGTGTTCTGATCCATGCTGGGATTTTTTGTGACTACTGCTGCTCCCACTACTGGCATATGAGTCACGATCATGCCTCTGACCACTATTGCTACTGCTATTGCCACTGCTACGCTGGCTACTATGTCCACTTTGTAGACCCGAGGACCGCTTCTGTGACTGAGAAGAAGTGCTAGGTGCTGGACCTACAGGTGTCCATTTGCTGCTCTGATGAGAACCACTACTATGTCTCTGATCACCAAAGAAACTTTGGTTTGATTTTTCGTCTGTTGTTGATGGTACTGTTGGCTTGGGCATTCCGCAACGTTTCTGGAGGGACCGGTCACCTATAAAATCCGTCATTTCATCATAGTTTCCGAGCATGCTTTGGATACGGCTAGACAACTTATCTTCTTTGCTGGTCTGTAGGAATGATAAGAACATGGTGCAAAAGTACATTTTAAAATATACTTTCTAGCCACAAGTCATTATATTATTTACTTTCTGAAATGTTGAAAATATGTATCTGAAATCATTTTCATTCTGATTTAACTCTGTAATAGGCTATAGTTCATATTTTTGTTCAGTAAACTGCAAGCTATATTGTTCCCATGAAGTGTCACTTCCTTTTAATGAATTCAAAAAGCAGCCTTCCTTTCAGTTTTGCAATATTAATTTGGTAGATTAGCAGGCAGATAATTGAACACTTAATTTTAAAAAGTAACAGACGTTTTAAAGTTTATACATCAGCAATAGTGACATCTTATACAGTAGCAGTACTTCAAATTAAGGAAATAAAACATGGTCATTATGTATGTTATTCTAATACAGTAATGCACAAATAAGGCCAACTCTCTATAAAAAACGTAGGCACGTTGTTTGTGTAACTTAAGTTTAAGACAAGTGCAATCTGTCCCTCTAGCTGATCCCTCTACTTGTAAGACATATGTTGCTTCATGTGCTAACTGGTCTTGTAAAGAGCCAAAAGGTGATCCCTCTCGTTCCGGAGCCTTTCAGAATCCTTCCTATGAAATCCTTAAGACATGCCAAATTCACTTAGGATCTCTATGGTCCTGGGATCGAAATAAAACAGACAGCTGCCTGCCAAGCTATATTTGGCTCATTTGGAACCCTCTAAAAGCTTCTTATGTCAGAAGAAACACTGTGAGAATTACTGACTTAAGAGTGTCCATTTAAAAACACATCAGAAAAGAAAAGTAGGGATTGCAGAACTGCCTAGTTTATCCATTGGTACAGAGTAGTATCACAAATGTATTTTGATAAGCAGTAGAACAATATTTCAAATACCCAAAGTAGCATTTTAAAGGGGGCTGAAAAGGAAAGAAGTAAGATGGGATAACCACCTCACTGTGTCCTCCCCTTATTTCTCATGTATATACCTCTCTTCCCTTCTTTTCCTCAATCTGTGAAGAGAAAGAGGAATGTGAGAATGGAGGAGGAGGTGAACACATCTCTGAATCTCAATGGTGGATTGTATATTAACATCCCACCATCTTTACAGAGTACAAGAAGAGTTTGCAACTAACTGAAGTTCTAGTATAATTATTATTACTAACTTTATAACCTGCCTTCTTGCCCCAGACCAAGGCTTTATTTCAAGCCAGAAAAAAGGGTGAAATACCCTATATATCCATATTACAAGACCTCTTGTAAGGAAACAATCAAATTAACTGCAGTTTCCTTGTGTATTTAAAAAACCCAGAAACTCTGCCTTCACTAGCTTGTCTACATATATATATATGTGTGTGTGTTACAAGTGCACAACTGCAAGCTTTGAGCCCTGTAGTCACTAACTGCAATGCCAAATAATACATATGTCCAAAATAATTAGCTTTTATTGCTTATCTAGTTAATACACTTTGGTGAACACAGAAAGAGGAGTGTAAAGATAGATTGAGAGTTGTGTGCCAGGCACAAGAGATAAGACAAACAAGCATCCAATACAGCTTCTAAATTCAGGAGTATGTAGAGCACAATATAGTGGAACAACTAAAGTCGCTCAGAACCCGACAAGCTTTGCCCAATTTGCTAGTAGGGATATACTTGAAGTTTAATTTTTAAAAAGAGCTAATACCCCTAACAAAAATGCTGAAGTGTTGTCAAATTTCTTACAGTCTAGTTTCAAAATTATTAATGATCAGTACAATCAGGTAGCTGCACAAACAAAGCAATTGGCAGTCTTATAATGAACCTCTTACAAACAATGAACCACAGGCTAAAAACATCAAATCTCAACAACTATTTGTCATCTACAGAGCTGCTTCTCTACGAAGCTCATAAACAAACTCCTGGAACAGTTTTTCCCTCAAGGCAAGAGTATACAGCAACAATTTGCTGAGTAAATATTCTGAGTTAAAATTTCATTCTACCATTTCACATTTAGACAGTTGACTGCCAAGTGGTTTCAAGTATGAATGTGGGCATGCTATAATCTTTAATATTTTCTTTCCAATAAGATTCAGTTAATATAATGGCACATGTATTGAGCCCAGAACAGTCATGGGGATACGTCTAACATGATGTTAGTGGTAGTAACTGAATTTCCTTCCTTTCCCTCTTGCAGGCCTCCATGATGCTCAAAAACTGGTTCTGGGTCCCCCCCCCCAAACCTCCAGAGCATTTTGGGGAGTATGGCTACTGAGGAGGAGGATTCTCCTGTCCCATTTCCATTGGATTCCACTGTTATGCCAGCAGCAGTCCACCACTGGATGCAGCCCAGGACTTTGTAGTAATCTGTTTTTCAGCACCAAACACTTTCACTGTGTTCCAATTGTAACAACAATCCAACTCCTGGGTTTATGTGCATCTAGAGCATCAGGCTGTAAATCTCTCATTCTTGGACCCCTTATGAACACTGACCTACATCACAGGATTGTTCTAGGTGGGTGATTGGGAACTGTTACATAAAACATACTTATTCAAAATATTTTCAAGAAAGTATATCCCATTACCATCAGCTTAAATTAAAAATACAAGCAATATTAACTTAGAGTGTGATTTTTAAAACCCTATTAAAAAAACTCACGCACTTACAACTTTATATGGTTCAGCAAAGAGAGGAGAGTTAGGTGGAAATGCTTCTTCACCCTGCTGAATTTCCTGATTACGCCTCTCTCTTTCTTTGATACGCAGCGCATTCCGGTCTTCACGGTTCATGTTGCTATTAATGAAAACAATTTGATTACATAAAATGATACAGAGGGGAGGTAAGTGACTAAGGTGTTTCTTCCCCTTGGCTATATATAATAGAACTTAAAAATCCCCTCCCCCTTTTCAATGTTTCAATGGATTTTCTTTAAAAACAATAATGCATAAACATAACAAGTTGACTTACATATGACACTGACAAAACATATGCATTTACTATATGAAAACCCACACTGCACTTTAAACTCTACTCTTGAGATCATGTTATCTGCATCACTAAAATAAGTGCACAGAAGAGAACCAGAAGTACTTAGCTAATTAAAAAAATATATTAAACTCAAACATTTTTACCTACTGGTTATGTCATTCAAATTGCCTCCCACCAGTCATACTATTAAACACACACATCCCCATATACAAGAATTGGCATCTACTTTTGATCTACCTCATTTTTCTTTCTTTCTGTCCCCAACAGAGCCTCCTTCGTGTCCATCCGCCGTAGCATGCTGTCAGCTTTGCTGTTTCTAGGTTCCCTAAAAATGACATTTCTACTCTAAATACATATTTCAGTAAACATCTCCAAAGTTACAGCAAGCTCTAAAAACATCTACACTTCCTCACAGGAGTAGGAGCTACTGGTCTTTGTGGATAATGAATGTGAAAGATTTCCCTTACAGAATAGGCTTACTGAAATGTGATGTAACAGAGCCCTGCTTTATTTGACCCAGTGCTCTAAATATAAGCCATAAATCTAACAGAAGATTCTAAAAGGATTCCACTTATGCTCAAGGAAGCATCTAAGCCAAGAAGTAAATGACACTAACAACATTTGTAAATGCTACTAAGGACTGAATGTTCATCAATTATTTTAAATACACAAAAAGATGTCCTGAAAGTGTTGAAGGAGGAAGTCACATGAAGATTATTTCATGTTTAGACCACAAGTTTACTTTTAAGAATAGTTTGGCTTTAGCTCAAAATTCAGTAGCAAAGGAAGACAAGTAAAAAAAAAAAACCCTGCCAAATGTACAATATGGGGTGAGGGTATGTGAATCACAACACATGCTACTTTTTCCCTGGGAAAAATTACTATTGAAGTAGTACCACACAATGACAACCTCCATGCAATCTTCAGCAGTGTCGCCCTCCCACTGAATCCTTTCATGCCACACCCCAAACCAATTCCTAAGGATCCTCTGATCCTAGTCTGGGCTCCTCTGGAGAGCTGAGATTCCAAGTGGAGGTGAAGGGGAAAAGCCCTACTGCACAAACAGACATCATATTAACACTGGATACAATATTACACTAGCCTTAATAACTACTCTTCCACCAGCCCAATAGTGCAACCACTTCAGTGTAAGCAAATGAAAAGTAGCCTCTGAATTCTCTGTGTTATTCATTTCTCTTACAGAGAGAGTGTTTTGTGTGCAATACCTAGGCCACAAGTTGAACATGAGTCAACAGTGCAATGTGGCAGCTAAAAAGGCCAATACAATTGTAGGCTGCATCAATAGAAGTATACTGTCTAGATCAGGGGTAGGCAACCTGCGGCCCACGGGCCAGATGCGGCCTGGCGAGGCCTTGGGACCGGCCCCAGCCCAGTCCTGCCGCCGATTGCCGCCGGGACCTTTGGCCTCTCACGTGAGGGCAAGGGGGGCAATTTTCTATAGAAGCCTCAGAAACATGCATTTATATTAACATTTTTTAAAAAATTAGCAATTTTTTTCGCGTGTCTTCCATTTTTTAAAAAAAGTATCCTCCATTTGAAAATTTTGCCCTACATTTGTCCCGGTTTATTTATTTATATAATTCTTTAAATTATTTATTTTTTGGCTTTGGCCCCCCCAGTTGTCTGAGGGACAGCAACCCGGCCCCCGGGTCAAACATGTTGCCTACCCCTGGTCTAGATCAAGGGAAGTAATAGTGCACTCTATTCTGCTTTGGTCAGGCCCCACCTGGAATACTGTGTCCAGTTCTGAGCACCACAATTTTAAAAGGATGCGGAGAAACTGGCGTGTGTCCAAAGGAGGGCAACTAAAATGGAAAGGGGTCTGGAAACCATGCCCTATGAGTAACAACTTAGGGAGCTGAGGATGTTTAGGCTGGATAAGAGACAGTTAATAGGTGATATGATAGCCCTGTTTAAATATCTGAAGGGATGTCATATTGAGGGGGCAGAGAACAGGACCTGGAATAATGAATGCAAGCTACAGGAAAAGAGACTCCAGCTCAACATTAAGAAGAGCTTCCTGACAGTAAGGCAGTGGTTCCCAACCTGTGGGTTGGGACCCCTTTGGGGGTCAAACAACCCTTTCACAGGGGGTCGTCTAAGACCATCGGAAAACACATATTTGCATGTAGTGATAAAAAATAATTGTATGGTTGGGGGTCACCACAGTATGAGGAACTGTATTAAAGGGTCACGGCATTAGGAAGGTTGGGAACCACTACAGTAAGGGCTGTTCAACAGTGGAATACACTCCCTCAGAGTGTAGTGGAGTCTCCCTCCTTGGAAGTCTGCAAACAGAGGCTGGATGGCCATCTGTCAGGTATGCTTTGATTGAGAGTTCCTGCATGGCAAGGGGGTTGGACTGGATGGCCCTTGTGGTCTCTTCCAGCTCTATGAGTCTATAAATATACAACAAAAACTATACTTGAAAGAACACTGGTATAAATCTAAAAAGAGCTGTACCTGATACATCAACAGTCTAACTTTCTTCATTTGATGTGTAACAGCAGTTCTTTCACCTTCATACATTTGTTTTCTGTATTGGTTACCAGTGTTCCATTTGTAGTAGAGGAAAAAGTGGTTCAGTACAGACAGTTGAATATTTTATTTTGGTAATGAATGTACATGAGTTGGTGGGCATAGGCAATTTATCACATTTGTTTTGACTACTTGTGACTGAGTGCAAAGGAAGAGATTTTTTGAAATATAAACAAGCTTAGGAGTTTAGCTCATTTGTTAGTCTATTCCTCTGAGCACTATCATTTATCAGTGTTTGTTCTCTTAGAAGATTAACTAGAACTTCATATCCTATATTAAGCCCATCTAACCTGACTGACTACAGTACAACAGCCTAGACAACTATAGATAAACTGTATCTCTCCCTCTCCCCCACTGTCTGTGTATCTGGTGTAGAAAATTTTCCATGGAAAAATACAGCACTGTAAAAAAACAACAACACCACATCAGTTGTGTAAAGCATTCCGTTCAATCCTCAGTGTCTCCTTGTCACCTCTTAAAGAACTGTTGACTGAATAAATCTTGTGGACATTATCTAAGAACAACCTCTCATAACTCCAAATTGGAGTTAATGCTTTTAAACAAAATTCTCAGTTTATCCAGAACCATTTGGCTTGTTTATTCTTCAGAGTATGAGTCAGAAAATTAGGAAGTTCCTGTAGTCTTACTTTAAATATGCCTAGAAGGCAAACAATCAACTTAGCAGCTTTAATTAATGTTTAAGCAGACAAAATGGCAACAGTTATGAACAAAATTAGAAGGTTTATGACAAAAGCAAAAGTAAGTTCTAATCTTTTAAGCAAGTCATCTCCTAAAAACAACATGAGTGGAACCTTTCAAACTGTTCATTTGCAGTGTAGTAGTCAAATATATTAACTAAAAATATAAACATTACTAGGGATCAAATGGCATCAAATTCTAAAGTGTTAGAAAAAGACTTAAATTAATTCTTTCAATACCGTCAGCTCAGAAAAAGCAGCTCTGAAAAGGAGGCTTTGGGGGGAAAATCAACAATGCTCATTTTTAGCATTAGTCAGTAATAACCATCTTCCATGTAGTAGTATTTACTTACATTAATAACAATAGAGATAATACTAATGATAATAATAATAATAATAATAATAATTTATATATATTTCCCACCTCTCCCTGTGGATCGAGGCAGGATTACAACAACAGAAACAAGATTACAAGATAAAAACTACAATTTCATATAAAATACACTCAATAAAACAGTAAAACCACTATCAATACAATACATAGACTAAATCACAATTTAAAATACATATCTTTACAAATAGAGGTGGGATATTTCTAACTCTCTTATAGGCCTGCCGGAACAGATCAGTCTTAAGTGCCTTTTTAAAGGCATCTAAGGTGGTAATGAGACAGATCTCCCCTGGCAAGCTATTCCCATAATTTAGGAGCTACGGCAGTAAATGCCCTGTAGGAAGTTGTTGTTAACCTGGTGTTTACATACTCTAATAATTTCTTCCCAGTTGTTCTGAGAGTACAGGGCGGATTGTGTAGGGAGAGGCATTCCCTCAAGTAACTCGGGCCCAAGCCATGTAGGGCTTTAAAGGTAATAACCAACACTTTGTACTGCGCCCAGAAGCTAATCGGTAGCCAATGAAGAGATTTTAATACTGGTGTTATGTAGTCTGCTCTAGATGTTCCAGTGACCAATCTGGCTGCCCCATTTTGCACCATTTGAAGCTTCCGAACTTGGTATATAGGTAGCCCCATGCAGAGCGCATTACAGAAATGTAAACGAGAGATTACCAGCGTATATACCACTGTTTCAAGGTCCTTTTGGTCCATTATGTCAGTTCTGTACTAAAGTTTTCACTCTCCATTCCACCATATTAAGAGATGTTAAAATACTTATATACTCAAACAAGGATTATCAGCTAATGACACCAACTTTTAATAAACAAGTTTGAGATAAAATGAAAATGAGTTTCTTATTTTGAAACGCTTAGCACAATTGCACAAGTGTATATATCTTACCATTTAGCAAAACAAAAGCATGTGCCAGGAAACAAAGATGGCCTGTCTACTGACAGAGTCAAGGACAATCAAGATCAACATGTACTCTTAATTAAGACTTAGCTGTTGCAGATGACACAAAACTAGGGGGAATAGTTAATATCCCAGAGGACAGGATCAAAATTCAAAATGGCCTGAATAGACTTGAAAGCTGAGCCAAAGCTAACAAAATGAAATTCAACACGGAGAAATGTAAGGTACTGCACTTAGGGCAGAAAAATGAAATGCACAGATATGGGATGGGTGACACCTGGCTGAATGAAACTACATGTGAAAGGGATCTAGGAGTCCATGTAGACCACAAGTTGAACATGAGTCAACAGTGCGACGCAGCAGCTAAAAAGGCCAATGCAATTTTAGGCTGCATCAATAAAAGTATAGTGTCTAGATCAAGGGAAGTAATAGTCCCACTATATTCTGCTCTGGTCAGGCCCCACCTGGAATACTGTGTCTTGTTCTGGGCAACACAATTCAAAAAAGATGTGGAGAAACTGGAGCATGTCTGGAGCATGTCCAAAGGAGAGCGACTAAAATGGTGAAGGGTCTGGAAGCCATGCCCTATGAGGAACAACTTAGGGAGCTGGGGATGTTTAGCCTGGAGAAGAGAAGGTTAAGAAGTGATATGATAGTCCTGTTTAAATATTTGAAGGGATGTCATATTGAGGAGGGAGCAAGCTTGTTTTCTACTGGTCCAAAGACTAGGACCCGAAACAATGGATGCAAGCTACAACAAAAGAGATTCCACCTCAACATTAGTAAGGGCTGTCTGACAGTGGAACACACTCCTTCCTTGGAGTGTAGTGGAATCTCCCTCCTTGGTCTCTTCCAACTCTATGATTCTATATGCCTTGTCCAAGGTTACCTAGAAGGTTTCCATGGTAGAGCTGGGATTTGAATCCCAGTCACCAGAGTCCTAGTCCAATGCTCAAACTACTGTGCCACACTGGCTCTCTTCACTGCAGTCATTAGTAATGTACATAAAACCAGCAATAAGATATTTTAAAATTTTCATCATGAAAGCAGATGTTGATGCCTACTGTCAAATCAAATAACAGCTGGATGTACAGTGCCTTCACTTTGAAATTTTCTAGATTTTCTCATTGTGTACATGTGTTTTCTCAGAATCAGTGGAAAATTGTTTCAGAGGGATAATACACGCTCACTTAGCATTATATAGTATAAGTTTAATGGCATGGCACATTCTCAGCATTTATATTATACTTCTAAATACTTTATTGAATTCTCTAAGTATCAGTAGCTGATTTCAATGACAGTTTGTTAGATAGTCATGTGGAATATGTTCAGGAGTGTCCAGGGTAGCTCTTACCAATTGGGTGTGACCAGGAGATGGTTATTTATAGTTCTCCTGGAGGCTTATTATCATTCATAGCCAAATATTAGCAAGCAAGAATCATGTTGCATCATGTCTAGTTCACTGACAGTCAGTGTGATGAGCCGTTGTGCTTTTGCTTATGAAAAACATTTAAATAACAAACTGTCCAAAAACCTAGAATGATTTCTTCTTAAGGAGGTATTTTGAAAACCTTAACATTGAAAGTGTGAATGAGTGTGTGTGTCTTCTGTGCATGACACGTGGCATTAGATTGTACATTTATTTGGGTTGGAAATGCCAGGAGATTCCAGCAGCAGTGCGGTCAAGTGAAGGCTGTGTCTACAGTATGGCAAAAGCTTTGCATAAAGATCATAACAGTTCTAATCTTCAGCAGCTCAAGCAAGAGGGCTAGGAAAGATATAATTCTGCAGAACCATTGCTAGTCTGTTCAAAACCTAGTACTGACATAGCTAGATCCATGGTTTGACTCAGTGTAAATTACTAAATTGCTATGTTTCTAAAAGAGTACTATAGATTGAAACGGTGGTTCTTAACCTTTGAGCCTCTAGAGGTTTTGGACTTCAAATCCTAGAAGCCTTAGCTAGCATGGCCAATGACTAGGAATTCTGGAAAATGAAGGCCAAATAATCTAGAGGACCAGTGTTTGAAAACCTCTGGTTTAGAACATTAGGGGGGTCATTCACACTATGTGGATAATGTCACTCACACATTCCAGGTTTGTTGTTTCATATGATGGAACCATATCTCTGCATATCTCTGTGAGTTCTGTTGTTCATATGTGCTCGAATAAAGATGGAGGCAATGATGGGAAAGTATTTGAAGCACTTTCAAGGCGATCATGGGTTTATCTCAGGTTATTCACATGTCCAAGAATCTAAATCTTTTAGGAAAACTCAGGGAAAAGCCCGGCATTGATTATCCAGGGTAAATGGGTTTTTGGCACCCCTCCTCCAAAAAAAAAAAAATCTTAATTGGGTGCATTCAAAATGCATGTGAAGAACAAAGAGTCAACCCAGATTCTACCTGGATTATTTTCACCATCTAAATAACCCCTTGGTATTAAGAGTGAGTAGACAGAAATACATAGAATCATAGAATATTATTCTAGAGTCAGAAGAGACCGCAAGGGCCATCCAGTCCAACACCCTGCCATGCAGGAAATCACAATCAAAGCATCCCCAACAGATTGCCATCCAGCCTCTGTCTAAAAACCTCTAAGGAAGGAGATTCCACCACACTCCGAGGGAGTGTGTTTCACTGTTGAACAGTCCTTACTGTCAAGAAGTTCCTCCTAATGTTGAGGTGGAATCTCTTTTCCTGCAGCTTGCATTCATTGCTTCGGATCCTGTTCTCTGGAGCAGCAGAAAACAAGCTAGCTCCCTCCTCAATATGACAACCCTTCAAATATTTAAACAGGGCTATCATATCACCTCTTAACATTCTCTTCTCCAGGCTAAACATCCCCAGCTCCCTAAGTTGTTCCTCATAGGGCATGGCTTCCAGACCCTTCATCATTTTGGTCGCCCTCCTAGGGACACATTCCAGTTTCTCAACATCCTTTTTAAACTGTGGTGCCCAGAACTGGACACAATATTCCAAGTGGAGCCTGACAAGAACAGAATATAATGAGACTATTACTTCCCTTGATCTAGACACTATACCTCTATTGATGCACGCTAAAATCGCATTGGTCTTGTTAGCTGCCGCATCGCACTGTTGACTCATGTTCAATTTGTGGTCTATTTGGACTCCCATATCCCTTTCACATGTAGTTTCATTCAGCCAGGTGTCACCCATCCTATATCTGTTCATTTCACTTTTCTGCCCTAAGTGCATTAACTTACAATTCTCTGTGTTGAAATTCATTTTGTTAGCTTTGGCCCAGCTTTCTAATCTATTAAGGTTACTCTGAAGTTTGATCCTGTCCTCAGGGGTATTAGCCACTCCTCCTAATTTGGTGTCATCTGCAAATTTGAAAAGTATACCCCCAATTCTGTCATCCAAGTCACTGATAAAGATGTTGAACAGCACTAGACCCAGGACAGAAACCTGTGGGACCCCACTGGTCACTTCTCTCCAGGATGAAAAGGAGCCACTATCGAGCACTCTTTGGGTTATACTCTCAGCCTCAGTGGAAGGCGATGGCAAACCTCCTCTGAACAAATCCTGCCAAGAAAACCCCATGATAGGATCGCCGTAAGTCAGACACACCTTGAAGGCACAAAACACCACTACCAATAACTTCATGCTATTACACATAAGATGCCAGCTAAATGAATAAACTTTTAAAACTTCCTGCACATCCTTATTTTAAGAGGAAAGTGCAGTGTGGGTGGGTGTGGGTGATTGTTGAAATAAATGCATTCCACTCTCATCTTTAGTTGTCCACCCCTGGTTATGTATTTGTATTACATTTGTTTTAAATGTCTAAATATGATTGCCTTTGGTACATAAGATATACAACCAAAAGTTTTCATCCTCTTCTAGGACACTGTAATTAGTTAATATGCAATCATCTGGAAGATCAGATCTAATTTACCACAGCCAACCAGTTGCCTATGTGACATCCACAAGAAGAGCATTAGGGCAACAGTGCTCTCCCATTTGGCCTCCCCAGCAGCTACTATAAAGGCATATTGCTTGCAGTGAGGAAGAAGGAAATATATACTGTACTCATCATGATTAGCAGCCTAATCTGCATGACTTTGTTCAGTATCAATTTGAAGCCATCCTTATTTCTTGTGATAGAGAATCCCCCAATTTAACAAGTGCTGTGTACAGCAGCACTCCTTTTTATTTGTTCTGAATCTCATACCACCCATACTCAATGGATGATGCAAAGTTCTAGTATTATTATACTTTCTCTACAACATAATTTATGTATCTCTTATCATGTTCCCTTACACACCTTTTTCTGTATGTAAAAACAGCTTCTAACTTTATAGATTTGCACCTCAGTAAGGAAAGAGGGATCTTTTGACTTGCAGTAGAATTCACACTTGGTAATATACATAAATATTGCTTAGGATTCTATAGTATTTTTTAAAAGTACAAAAGTATATATGATGCAGGATCAAATGACCCATGTAATCAGAAGCATTTGTCATACATACACTCATGAGGAAGTGCAAATCTATCAACACAGGTCATGGTTCTATCATTGTAAAAACCTATGGCAAAACGGGTTCCCAAATTAGTGGAACCTGTTTAGCATAGAAGTTAGCACCAACATATATCCAAGAGTTAACTATAGTGAAAAGGTATGAGGGCAAAACCATCTGCATATGAAGAGGCATATGGGCAAGTCACACTCTCTCAGCCTCAGAGGAAGGCAAGGGCAAAGCCCTTCTGAACAAACCTTGCCAAGAAACCTTATGATAAGTTCTCCTTAAGGTCACCATAAGTTGAAAATGACTAGAAGGCACACAGCAACAAACAACTACAATTCCCAGAACCCCATTACAAGGGGCAGTACTTCAAGATGGAATGCTGGCACTGCCGGACAGCTCCTTTCAGTGGCACAACTGTCCAGGGGCAAACTGGGTTGTGACAAGGAACTGGGTTTGTGTCACTCCAGCTACCTTCCACACCATCCCTACCTTATTACCGATATTAAAAAGCAGTACTGACTAACGTCTATTTTAAAGTTTATTTTTAGTTTTATTTTCCTTCATCTAGACCAAAAAAGCAAACAAAACACTCCTCAGAATGGTGAAATATAAGGAAGCCACACAGTGGTGGAATTTAAAATCTCATCCCTTCAAAGAAGTGTTTTAAAAAGTGAGGATGGGAAAATTTCTAGATCGTTGAGTTAATATGCTGATAATGCTCCCCTTCTCTCTATATAAAAATGTGTGATGAAATAAGTACCAGCTTTTTCAGCTGCAGCCAATAAAGCCACTGGCTGTATGTACAACAGTGGGTATAAGAACTGTTATGAGGCTAAAAGGTCCATGTACTGTTGCCATTAACGACAGCAATGTCTAATGGTAAGGATGAATATCCAAAGGATAGATAGGCAACCTGAGGCTCTTCAGAAGCTGTTACACTCCACTTCCCCCAACCCACAAAGCCAATGGTCAAGAATTAGCAGAGTTACAATCCATCACTATATGGAGCACCAAAAGTTACCCAACCTTAGTCTAAGAAACACATGAAGCTGAAGTCAGGCTGAGTTTAACCACAATGGGCAACTATTTACAGTGCAATCCCAGGAGGCAAGAACTTAAGTACCATATTTTCCAACGTATAAGACGACTGGGCATATAAGACAACCCCAACTTTTCCGGTTAAAAAATGGAGTTAGGGATATACTCACCGTATAAGACTACCCCTGTTCCAACGCAAACCAAATAAAAAATTTTAAAAAAACATCAGATTTGATTTCAATATAGTAATTTTAATTCAAATGCTTATGACATGCAGGTACTTAGCAGGAAAACTTGTTGTATACAAAGCCTGCTTGGATTGGTCAGCTCTCCCTGCCTGCCCAGTGCTCCTTGTCTCCAAGATTTTCTTCTACCATACTTGCATTGCTGCTTTCATACGGTCACCACATATGGAGAGGAAATGGCCGTTTTTGAGCTCCCCCCACCATATGCAGCGACCGCAGATTCTCCAGTCCAGCTTGGAAGTTTCAGCAGCCGTCCTATAAGACGACACCCAGCGTATAAGACAACCCCCAACTTTTGAGAAGATTTTCCTTGGTTAAAAAGTAGTCTTATATGCCAGAAAATACAATACTTAAGAATAATTTCATTACAACTAAAATTAGTTTTATTGATAGATATTTTATGATGAGCATTTTTATGATGTATAATTTTTACAGATCTGTGAACCGCTTTGATCGTTCCGGAAGAGCGGTATAGAAATAAAGTATTATTATTATTATTATTATTATTATTATTATTATTATTATTATTAACAGAAAGAAGGGTCACAAAAAGGAGAGAGGGAGGGAGGGACACTTAGTGGGTTTGTGAGGGAAATGGGACAGGTGAAGATTGAGAAGACAGTAAGAAAGTAATAGCAGATGGGGATGCAAACCAAGAAAAATCATGCAGCTATCCCTTTTACAGCCAGATCAGGGCTGCGGCAACTGCACGCCATGACCCCAATTTGGCCTTTGCAAGGTGCAAAAAGTGACTTCTTTTTGCACCCTGCAAAGGGTGCAATAGCCTTGGTGCCCCGACTTTACAGCGCTCATTTGGCACTTGTGTGTCACGCCATCCTGAGGATGGAGCCAGGGCATGCATCATGTAGACGCTACACCCCAACTCCACCCCCAACCCAGCCCAAACTGCCGGTCTGTACAGGGCCTAAGAGAAGTTTAGAAACTGTTCTGGTGAATTAGGAAAAATAATAACAAGCTGTGAAACAACGAAAACAAATAGGAGTTAACAATAGCAATAGCAGTTATGTTTCTATACTATTTCATACTGAACTAAGCAGTCTCTAAGAGGTTTAAAACTGTAAGTTAATTACCCCCAACAAGCTGGGTACTCATTTTAGCAACTTCGAAAGTAGGGTTGCCATATCCCACTTCTTAAAATCCAGGTACTAATTGGCATATTATGAAAATATTCTAATTCTGGAAATTCAACACATTAATGGTTGCATTTTTTCATGTTTAACCTTTGTACCATTTTAAAGGTTAGAACTGATCTGACAGAAACACCACAGACTAATGTTTAAAATGCTGGATCTGAAACAGAGAAATCCAAATCCCTCAGGAGATAAGTTTCTTATGGAGGGAAGTTGCCATTGTCATTACTCCGGTTTTGAGGTCCCTCCACTGGCTGCCTATCAGCTTCCGGGCCCAGTACAAGATGTTGGTTATCACCTTTAAAGCCCTAAATGGCTTGGGTCCAAGCTATCTCAGGGACCGCCTCCTCCCATACAATCCTCCCCGCGCTCTCCGGTCCTCTGGGAGGAACTTACTACAGTGGTGCCTCGGGTTACGAAATTAATTCGTTCCGCGGCCGCTTTCGTAACCCGAAAAGCCTTCGTAAGCCATAGGCGCTAATGGGGAAAAGCCGCGATTCCGTGCGAAAAAGCCGAAAAAAGCACCAAAAGTTTTTTCGTAACCCGAAAAAACATTCGTAACCCGAAACAATCATTCCCTATGGGATTTTTTCGTATCCCGAAAATTTCGTAACCTGGGTATTTCGTATCCCGAGGTACCACTGTACAGCCTTTAAAATCTAGGCTTGCGGCGACCTCCCAGAGGGCGTTCTCTGCTGTCGCCCCCAAACTCTGGAACGACCTGCCGGATGAGATCCGTCAGATAACAACATTAGACAGCTTTAAAAAAGCGGTCAAGACGGATCTCTTCCGGCAGGCCTTTCCAGATTAACCATCCCGGCCCAGGTTCCCTGATTCCCTCATTCCTCCCGTGGCCCCATCTTAGTGATGGTTGAGGATCAACAGAGGGATATCAGGGTTTTTAGTTTTCAATTGTTGTTTTTATGCATTGACATTGTGTTTTAATATGTTATACTGTTTAATACTGTCTTAAGGGAGGAGGGATAAAGTGTTTTTAATTGTCATATTTTATATTTTACTGTTGTTAACCGCCCGGATTGGTTTGCCAGAGGGCGGTATACAAATAAATATTATTAGTCATCCTCTGAGACTAGTCCTAACAAACCCAATGAATTTTGCTTCTGAGTAGATCTATATAGGATTGTGAATTTATTCATTTGTCATTTTGCAGGGGGGCAAACAGTGTGAAAAGCCAGATGACAGACCAGAACCTGAAGCATTTCCTCCATTCTTGTCTCTACCTCCCTCTCTTAAGGCTTAAGTATTTCAGGATTGTTCTTTAGTCCTTGCACATCTCCCACCAACCCCACTCCCCATACCTGGCTGCTTATTCCTCCTCCAAAATCCCAATCACCATCCCATAAATTAAGCCATCTGAATAGGAGACAACTTTGCAGAGAAGTGTATACTTACCCCACTTTTTTCTTATGCTTATTCTTTGTCCTTTGTTTCCCCTTCTTCCCCCTCTTCTCCTCTCTCTCTCTCTCTCTCCCCCCGTCTGAAGTAGAAGGTAATCCAACAGGAGAGGGAGACTGCCCATCCACAATTTAAAGCAATGATTGCTGGAGGCTATCATGACCTCCTCCTTGGCTCCTTTTCCCTTTCTGATGTTAATAGAGCTATCATCACTTGCACTGGATTTTAATTGTGTTGCTCTCTTCAGAGAAAAATAATTGGGGAGGGGAATTTCTCAGTCTTTGACAAAATGCAGTCTGGAACAAAGCAAGAATCCGGGATTTATGGCTTCAATCATGCTCAGCCAGCCGAGACATTTTTTAGACCCTCCAATCGATGATTTTCCTGGTTTATTGGCACATGTGGCAAGCTACTAGAAAGGATGCCTGGCTGAGTCAACCCTGAATCCCCTGGCTAGAACTGAACTCACAATCTTCAGGCTGTGACTGAATGGCTCCAGTATTGAACCACTGCTTCAGAAGGTTCCAATAAATACATAAAAATGAAAGCAAAAGATTCAGACTGGGAAATATACAGTACTTTTCTGTGGTTGATTATAACATTGTATTACCTTGTGTACGAGTTGACCTCATGTAAAAATAGAGGGCAGGTTTTAGAGCCAAGATTATGGATTTTGCTTTGACCAGTGGATAAATCAAGGGCAAAACTTAGGGGCATGAAACAAATATTTTTCTCTATTTTTAAAAATGTATAAAAGGAACATATTTAGGAAGAGCTAAAGAGAAGAAGACGATCTGCTTACTTGGAGGATTACAATCGGGAGGTGTAGACTGCATTGCTGATACTAAAATGTTTACAAATACAGATAGGGAAAGCAATATAAATGAGGAGAAAAGATGAGAATGTGACCTGGGGGAAAAAAGAGGGCAGGGGGAAAAAAGAGCTAGGGAAGCAGACCGTCTCTATGAGGGACCCAGTGCAAAGGCAGTGAAAAGAGGCAAATGAGAGAAGCCTCTCTTGGTTTGGCAGGGCAAGGTGAGAAAGCAGTGCTCCCACAGGGTGCCAAAGCAGCCACACACAGACTGGAGTGAGCGGCTGGAGGGGCTTTTTTCCTATGCCAGACCTGACACACAATCAGAGTGGTCTTTGTCCGCCTAACCCCTAGCGGAGGGGTCCTTCTTTTGCCAGACTTGACGCACCATCAGAGTGGTCTTGGTTGGCCTTATCTGGAAGTGCTCTTTCCAAGGTGAGACTCATTAGAGGCTTCTTCCTTTTAATAATTTCACCTCCTTGCCTACCAGAGCCATTGCAGAAATCAGACAGAAAAAAGAAGAAAAAGACTAACAACACTAAAGGACAAATCAGGCTAGATGCAAGTGATTAAGAGATAATAAAAGCTTTGAGAGAAAAGAGAGAACAAGCAGAGCTTTGCTCTGGGCAAAGGCTGGAAGAAGAACTAGTCTCCAAGATGGCTGAGTGGGAGGAGGCATCAAAGTATTGACTTCAGCTACCATGAGATCATGTGGTTCTTCCTGCCTGACTCTGGTCAGTGATGAAAATATGACCCAAGTTGTGTGGATTCTTTTTCAGTCAGAGCAGCATTCAGCAACAATGTGAGGAAGAAAAATGTGTTGCACCCACCATTTTGAGTACTTCTGGTGGAGAGGAGCAGTGGTGGCTATTCTAATAAAGGCTTACTGTATAAGCATCACCCCACGTTTCTGGCACCCATTTTTAATAAGGGCTTATTGTATAAGCCCCACCTTGTAAAATTTGCAGGAAGACTGCCAAGCTTCACAAGACTTGCAGAGAGACTATATAAGCCTTGCAAGGCTTATACACTAAGCATCTAGTAAAAATGACTACAACCACTTCAAGTACTCAAATAGGTGGGGAGCACAGAGCTTATCCAGTCATTGTCATCTGTTTCCAGCACTGACCCATGGATAAGTCAACTCATGTTTTTTGGGTCAATTTCTGGTCAAAAACATTTTAACTTATATACAAGTATATTTGATAGATTTAGGGTTTGTGGAGAAAAAACGCTGACCAACACCTTTGAAATTAACATCCCTGGTTTGTTTGATAAATAAAAATAAATTGTTACAACTGTGATTCACTGTGTTAACAATCTGAAAAAAGAATCTCATATTTAATTCAAATTATTGCTTCTTCCATGGCAGTATGCTACTTGCTCTAATAAGGCTAACAATACAGATAATAAAAATCTGAATTCAATATTCTACAGATAAACTGGCAACTTTTAAACCAAAATAAATACAGTTGGGAAATTTAGAAGGCCAATTTATAGATTTTCTATTAAATTACATAACTGAAAACCTATCATATAACTTTGATCAGTTTAACCAGTCTCTTTACTAAGGCAGGAAGTTGCTCACCAGAACATTACTGGCTCACTGCACCTTTACCAAGGCTCACAACTGAGATACTACTCCCTAGAGGATAAAATCTGGTTAAAACAGTGACCATCAAATTAAGCATACCACACCCGTGGTAGAGAGACTCTAAAGTAGCTGATGCTTAGAAGGTGATCCTGCTTGATCAGACAACAATAGAGACAGCAGGGCATAGCTGCAGCAAGGCTCTGAAGAAGTCCCAAGAAAGAGAGTTGGAGCTTAATGACAAGGAAAGAAATCACTGCATTGCAGATGTTCTAAAGTAATCCTAGTCTTTAGAGAACTGGTTCCTGATTGCATACAAAACTGAACACAATTAAGTCAATATTAGAAGAAAGACACAAACATACAGATTAACAGTTGGAAAGGAAAGCTATTGGAGACAAGTGCTGTCAGAAAAGGAGAAATACATCCATTCATACAAGGCAACACAAGAGCCAGATAGACAACCAAGGGTGATTCAGTGGAATCAGAATAACTGAAACAGAGTGTAAAAAGTATTGCAAAGTTTAAATACTGGCATCCAACTCAAAATAACTATTGTTATACAATCCTACAAAATTCTGAATTCACACAATTTCTCTGCATACCCATTCCCCTCCCCTTTCCTAACTCTTTCTCCTCATTTCTTGTCATGCCACTATAAGAACAAATTAAGCACCCTATTTTCTAGCAGTATCAGAGCCTTACAGCAACAACTTAGAACAACCCCAGACTCCACTCCACCTCACATGTTTCAAAATGAAGATATAGCCATCTTTTTAAACACCATTTCCATGTTCCAAGGAAGCAGCTCTGCAGACAACCTCACAGCCCTTCCACTACAGCTAGGAAATGCCCAGCAGGATCAGTAGGGTTGTGACAAATCTCCCAAGAGTTGTCTTCTAGGAAGTGACAGGCAAAGGTATTCAGCTGCACCAAACTGGCCAAGCTAACAATTGAGCTTGCTTAACATCACCCAACACAATTGCTGCCTCCATTCTGTTAAGATATGAGGGCCACTTCTCCTCACAGGAAAAATCCCGTGGGGAAAACTGGGCTCAGAGGCCACTGCCCTTCTCCCATTTAGGCCAAAGGATGAAAGGAATCCAATTTGGCAGTATCCATACACAATCTGCAATCACTCCAAGTACTGGGGTTAGATTTAAGTAATGTGTGTTGTCTTCTATATAGAAGTCCCTTTCTCATATGCCCCTCCGCTCCCATTTCCCCTACCCCAATGAAAATAAGATCAGTTGTTCAATAGTTCATTGAAATTGGTCAATATTTCATCCAACCTATAGATGTAAATTCTGCATCATATGCACTATGTATAAACAGCATACTCAGCTGCTCCCACTTATAGTCGAATGTATGAACTTGCCAAAAAGCAGGTTGCCTTATTCCTTGTACAACAAAATAGAGAAAGGCTTGCTTCTCTTGCTCAGTGTGTGAGAAAAGGCCTGAATGGCAACTGCTGCTGGGCTTGTATGTCACGCTAAACAAATGGTGGGATGTAATTTATTTAGCTGGTACCATGAGTGATCAGGTAGGGCAAGTTAGCACATTTGCTTGTTCTTAATAAATCAGGGTTCCCATATAATCTTAGCTTATATCATTGATATCTGACCATACTCAGAGAACTTCATAGGATCACACAGTTGGACGAAACCACAAAGGCCATCCAGTCCAACCCCTCCCCTGCCATGCAGGAATAAACAATCAAAGCACTCCAATAAAGTACACTGAGAATACTACAATATAGTCTGCATCTTGAAGAATGTGCCTTCAAATAAAAAATTATGTCATATATTTACCCAGGAAACTTCTCTGTGACCTCAAACTGATCAAGGATCACAAAAGATGACAGCATGTTCTTTTCTGGTTCTTTTAAAAATAACAAATTCTTCCTGGCCATTTTAAAAACAACTCTGGGCACCAATATAATTATATTACCAACTTTCATTCTAATACATATATTTTCAGGGTACATCACAATATAGTTTGTATCAGCTTGCATAAGTCAAGATCAAGAAAAACGTAGTAATTCAAATTAAGCTTCCCACTTTGGAGAAAAAAAACCTGTACACACACACACAAACACACACACACACAAAACCATCTTCTATAACCTGGTCATGCTGAATGGGGCAATAGCAATTGTAATCCAATACATCTGGAAGGCTAATATAAAAAACAAAGAATGGCCTGCAGCTTACTGAAATGGAACAGTCATACAATCCAGGAGTACATAATCCAAAACCTTTGATCCTGCAAAGCATGCATACTACATGTGACTTTCTCTTGTCCAAGAAATGTGAGATCACTTTCTAGGCTGCAATCTTTGGCATACCTATTAAGAAGCAAATCTCACTGAGCCAAGTAGAACTTTTTATTATTATGTAAGTGGGATTTTTTAAAAGTTAAAACACATATTTATTAGATTATAAGTATCCATTCCACAACATCTGTCAAATGCAATTTTTGTACCCCCATGAGAAATACTCTTTTGCTACCTGAAAACAGAAAAAAAATGCCTGTGTACAGTAGTGGTTTAGATTATGTACTGGAAGGAGGAAACAAACAAACAAAAAGCAGACATCTCTACTGCTCAGCAAGCAAGGTATAAAGCTTTCCAGTTTCATGCAGTTGAAGTCTGAGCATTTGCAGGGTTTTTTTTTTAAACCCTACAATTCATGAGCACGTACATATTAACATTTGAACTAAGTAAGCAAATCCTTTTAAGATGGTAACGATTTGTGCTGCTTAAATGTCATGATTTGTCACCTTACTTATGACAATTTTACTTTCTTGCAACAGAATATGCTACAGTACTTCTTTGGTTTCTTCATGTATTACCCCACTGAATTTTCATCAGTCTCTTGTTTCCAATCCCAAGCCATACCATCCGCCTGAGCAGCTGCATGCCTTTTGCCAAGACTTTTCAAAGAACGCTGCTTATGTACCTCCCACAGCTTATATCCAAAGTCTATGCCAAAGGGAACATTCCTGATGACTAAAAAAGAGGGAGGGAGAGACACAAGCAGATGACTTCTAGTAAGCAACACTGAAACAAGAGATACAACAAAAGCAAGGACCTAACAGATCTCTTTCAAATTATTGTGATCTGGAGGAAAAAAATTACTAAAGTGAAAGTAAAAAACTGCACACACACCATAAGTATTAAAAAGAAACACCACTCCCCTTCAGCACTGTTCATATCTCCTACAGTGACGTATGTCTATGTGCCTTTAAGTTGCTTGTCACCTTGCAGCAATCCCATCAATTTCATAGGGTTTTCTTAGGCAAAGAATATTCAGAAGTGGTTTTGTCAGTTTCTTCTTCTGAAATATAGCCTACAGCACCTGGTACTTGTTGACAATCTCCCATCCAAGTACTAACCAGGTCTGATTTAATCTGTTTAGCTTCCAAGATCAGATGGTACCTTTAGCATATTTAGGCCCTTTTACTGCCACTTTATCCAAAAGCAGAAAACGGAGGTATAATGATTGGGCCTCCAGTCATTTGAAGACTTCTGTCAGGAAATAAAAAGTTAAGCTGGGAGGGAGGTACATGCAAATGAGTATTTACATCACAGCTGACAGAAGGCCCACTGGGCCAATCAGTGAGCAGGAGTGAGAGTTTCTTCTGGAAGCTTCCAACAGAGGGATATAAAAGGCCTCTGAGATCAGTTGGAGGAGCTTCTGCAGTGGGAGTCTGGAGTGAGAGTCTCTCCCTTGATGCGGGTCTTGCCAGTTGGAAAAAACTGCAGTGTTGAGCCTGTATCAAGAAAGCATACTTCAGGAAGGTAGTTTGTGCTAGGCCAAGGCCAGTAACTACATCTCAAACCCATCTAGGCCGGCAGATTCCATCTCTGTATCAGTTACTTAGGAATATGACAGAACAGTTAGGCCTTATTAATTTTTTTTTCTGTTGGCTTGCTTGAAATGAATATCTGATAACTATACGTATTGTACCTACAAGGTCAAAAGTCCTTGTATGATTTATATTTTTTTGTTAATAGAATAAATATTTTCTTTAAAAGTATCTGCTATTTCTACACTTCTTTACACGTGCCTTAGTTTGGTTATCGCTTGCTTAGATTAGAAAGGGAAGGGAACTATAAATCCTTAACAAGTCCCAGTGTTTGTTAAGGGAAAGTCATTACAAATTCACTGGGTGTTGGCAGCATGATTTGAAGTTCTCCAAGGGTCTCATTCAACTTTGCAGGGAGTGTGAACCGAGAACAGGAGATTCGGGGGGAAATAAAGGATCTGCTGGGACCAAGTGCCAAGACAGGGCCGCTGTTTGGGCTGCTTGGACCACAGGGATCATCACAGGAGGGAAAACATATCTTCAACATAACATGACAGACCAAATCTTCTCTTTGATTTTAAGTGCCAGTTGAACTGGTATCACTTCCTACATGATGTCCATGTAATACCCTCATTTATTCAACAGATAAAATGAAGGGACAGACATTCAATTTTTAAGCCTGTAAACAGGCCAAGTTTCACGCATTTTTATATCGCAGTATGATTTCTGGTCAAAACTCATGTTCTAAATTAAAGGCAAGTTTGGTATTCACTGGGATGTTTTTTAAAAAAGAGGACTGCTCTTTGCATTAGTTTTTCCAACAGTAATATTACAAAGAAAACCTCTATGTATAATACAGTGCACCTGCGCCATACACGAGCACACCATACGTGGCTTTCGCCTTCCACTGAAGCTGTGCACCAGAAGAAATAATGGTGCACACACCATGCTGCACTGCATACATGAGCCCCATTGTTTTCAATGGGGCTCGAGTATACGCGGTATTTTCCTCATACCGGGGGGGGGGGGAGGTTCCAGAATGGATCCCCGCATAAAGGAAGGGCTGACTGTACATAAATAGCTATGACGCGTTACAGACCGCCCAAAACGAGTGGTCTTGTGCCACTGCCGGTTGCTCTGCGAGGGAGCCGCAGCAGCCAAACCACGTGGCTCCCTTGCGGAGCAAAAAGAAGCCCCAAAATGGCACTTCTTCCTGCGCCCTGGAAGAGGTGCCACAAGGTGCGCACTCGCAGCACCACTTCCGGTGCGCGAAGTCTGGACGCTGCACATCTGTGACATCAAAATGGCGGCACCCATCTGTATGCGCCGCCGCCATTTTGACGTAGTCGTTACACGCAAGGAGCAAGGCGCGTCAGGAAGCGCCGCCCCTCGTGCGTAATGACAGCGCCCCATAGGGCCCGTCCGGAACGCACCTATATGTTCAAACAGTGCTAATCTACTCTAAAGGTAGAACTATCAAATGTATTGGCACTCCCATGTCTTTGAGAACATTCCATAGTTTTTCATGACCAATGCAAACAAAGGTTTTGTTATAGTCTATAAAAAAATGTTGATGTTCTTTTGGAATTCCTTGTTGCACTCCATGAGCCACCATATGTTTGCAACATGGTCCCTGGTGCCTCTTCCTTTCCTGAACCCTGCTTCGACCTCTGGGATTCCTCTTTCCATATGTGGCTGCAGTCTGTGTTGCAGTATTTTGAGCATAATTTTACTTGTGTGGGAGATTAGTGCTATCGTCCTATCATTCCCTTTTCTGTGGATAGAGATGTATATGTGTCCCCTTTTTCTATGGATGGAGATGTATATTGAGTTTTTCCAGTCTGTTTTCAGCATTTTGTTTTCCATATTTCCTGGCATATATGAGTTAACACTAGAGTTGATTCTCTGTGTGTGGACTGCAGTAGTTCCATTGCGGTATCATTTGTTCCTGGCACTTTATTTTCCCCAATTTCTTTTCATTCTGCTTCCACCAAACTTATTAGAATTTGGGGTTCATCTTCATCTGATTCTTCATTCCATGTGCCTTTGATATTTTCATCTCTTTTATATAACTCTTTTGTGTACTGCATCCAGCATTCTTTAATATGTTCTTAGTCCTGTACTGTGTTCCTGTTCTTGTCATACAGCATTCCAACTTTTGTTTTGAACTTCTCTTTAATTTCCGTTATAATGGTAAAGAGATTTCTTTTTTCCTTTTTTGTTATTTTCTTCTATTGCTTTGAATTGATTGTTATAATATTCTTCTTGCACATTAGTCTTTGAACAGTTGCATTCATGATTCTGATTTTGTTCCTTTCCCACTTTTCCTTTGCCTTCCTTCTCTAATTTTTAGCATTGTTTTGCCTCTTATCCATTGTGTCTTCTTTTTCTTTTTGGCCTCAGTAAGTGTCTTGCTGATTCTTCAATTGTTACGTATCATATTTTGTTATTATGACTGTTTTTGCTTTCTTTATCAGCTTTATTCCAACTTTTGATATCAGTAGTTCATGATACAATCCGCATGTGCCCTGTCTAGTTTCGGCTGAAAGAACAGTTTCTCCATTTTCTGCTTCTGATTATATAGTTTATCTGATTCTTGCATAGTCCATTGGGTGATGTCCATGTACACAGTCTTCTCTTTGGTAGTGTGGAGCAGGTATTTGCAATGAATAAATTGTTGGCTTTGCAGAATTTTATCAGTCTTTTGCCTGCTTTGTTTTTTGTACCTAACCAAATCTTCCAACTGTTTTTGAGGTCACTTTGCTACCTAATTTAGCATTCCAATCTCCTATTATTAGTTTGAGGCCTTGTCATGGTGTGTTGTCAATCTCCTCTAGACTCCTTCATAAAATCTCTCCATTTCTTTTTCCTCTGCCTCTGTGATTGGTGCATATACTTGTATTATGGTGATGTTTATGGATTTTCCCTTGAGTTTTATTGACATGATTCTGTCTGACCTTGCACTGTATCCTTTGACTGCTTTTGCTATGTATTTCCTTGGTATGAAAGCCATCCCATTTCATTTGTTTTTGATCCCTAAGTAGTGTTTTTTCTCATCTTAGAGATACTCTGAGCCATGTTCTCTCTTTGGTGCTCTCTCTCTCTCTGTTACCCCCTTTCTATTTTTCTGTTTTTCTGCCTTTCCTTCACTTGGGAAACCCCAACACAGGGTTTTCTTGGTGAAATAGTGTCACAAAGAGGTTCACTTGTGTCTCCTTTTGCACAGTGCTAACCTGTGTTAGCTATTGTGTCACTGTTGTTCTCTCTATGAGATCCTCTCAGTGACACCTACCACTACTGCTGCTGCTGCTTCCTCTGTATCCCTCTTTCCTTCTAGCTTTTTCTCTCTAGCCCCCTCAGGGTGAGCTGTTCCCCACCTCAACCTCTCATTTCTTCCTCTTCTTATTTTCTTTCGTTCCTACAATTTCCCCCATTTTATCCCTCCTTATTCTAACCTCTTGTTCTTTCTTCCTACCTTATCTTTTCCTCTAGCTCCTGTCCTCTTTGTTGTCCTTTCTCTCATGTCTTTTCCCTTTTACTTCCCCAGATGTCGTCCCTGCCGCCTACCTCCTCCTTCTTGGGGGATGCTGCAATGTCCCTTTCTTCCCTTTCTCCTTGGCCACTAGAAATATGATAAATCTATATTCAAGACAAGAGGCCACTATCAGAACAGAAAATGGAGAAACGGAATGGTTCCCAATTGGCAAGGAGTCAGGCAATGCTGCATATTAACGCCATACTTGTTCACCCTGTATGCAGATAATATCATAAGAAGAACAGGGCTAGACTCAGAAGGAGTAGGAGTGAAGATAGGAGAAAGGGACATCAACAATCTAAGATATGCAGACAACACAATATCAATAGCAGAAAACATCAATATCTTGGAACAATTACCAAGGAAGGTCAAGGAACAAAGTGTAAAGGTAGGCCTGCTGCTGTACACAAAGAAAAGAAAAATGACCATGAAGGACCTGTACAAATTCAAATTGAACAATGAGAAAACTGAAACAGTCAAAGATTTCTTGTACTTGGGATCAAGACTAGGAATAGGAAGGGCAGCCATGAAAGAGCTAAAGAAGATCCTAAAAAGTAAAGATATACAACTGAGCACCAAAGTCAGAATTGTCTAAGCAAGTGGTCCCCAAACTGTGCTCTTTAAGGGATTTTGGACTTCATCACCCAGAATCCCAGACTATTGGCCAACATGGCTGAAGCTTCTGGGAGCTGAACTCCAAAATCTCTTAAAGGGCACAGTTTGAGGACCACTGGTCTAAGCCATAGTACTGTATTCCCAATCACTACATATAGATGTAAGAGCTGGACTGTGAAAAAAGCACATAAAAAGAAAATTAATTCATTTGAGATGTGGTATTGGAGAAGAAGGCTGAGGATACAGTGGACAGTCAGAAAGACAAGCAAATAGGCCCTTGAGTGAATCAGGCCAGAAATACCCCTGGAGGCCAAGATGATTAAATTGAGGTTTTCATACTTTAACCACATTGTGAGAAGGCATGAATTATTGGAAAAGACAATAGTATTAGAAAGACAGAGGGAAGAAGAAGAGGTAGGCCACACACCAAATGGCTAGACTCAATTAGAGAGGACAGAGGCATGAGTCTAAATGAGCAGAGCAGTGGAGGACAGGGAGACTTTGAGATATCTCAGCCACTGGGTCGCCAAGAATTGAATTCAACGCATTGGCAGCTAACAACCTCACAGGCACAAAATCCTGTATGATCTTGGCAGCTAAGCAGTGTCAGCTCTGGTTAGTACTTGGATGAGAGACCATCAATGAATATCACCAAAGTAACTTGTAGAACCGCTGAAGATCCCTTGCCAAGAAAACCCTATGAAATTCATGATGTTGCCATAAGTCAACATGTAACTTGAAGGAACACAAACACAGTGCCTTGCAGAAGTATTGGCTCTCACACACATCTTTTGACTTTTCAAAATTTGCTTTATTTCAGCCTGGAATTCAATTAGATTTAGCTGGGACTGTTAGCACTTGAGATACAAAAGATACTCAACACCGTGAAGGTGCAAAATCATTTTACTGAGGCTCAGAAATTTAAAAAAAAAACCCAAAAACATGGCAATTGGTGGAATACACATTCTGAGTCAATGCCTGCTAGAAGCACTTTGGGTAAGCCTCTAACAACTTTGGATTGTGTGATTTTTGCTCATTCTTACCAAAACTGCTGCAGTTCTGTCAAGTTAGCTGGAGACCATTGGTGAACAGCAACTAAGAAGTCTTGCTATAAATTCTCAATAGGAGTGAAGTCTGGTCTTTCATTGGACCATTCTAACAGATCCAGATTCTTATTTACAAGCCATTCCAATACAGTATTATTTTGGTTCTCTTTAGGATAACAGTCCTGCTAAAAGTTAAACCTCCACACAGCCCCAGGTGCATTGGTAGATTGTCATCTACACTTGCCCTGTATTTATCTCCTCCCATTGTGCCTCAATCCTGATCAGTTTTCAAGTCCCTGCTAAAGAAAAGCATCTCCACAACATAATGCTCCAAGGACCAGACTTCACCATGGGGTGATGTTCAACAATGAGTACTGTTGGTTTTGTGTCCCACATAATGTTAGGGGTAAGACAAAAATCTCAAAGCCAGAAAATATTAGTCCTATGAGGAGTTTCTCCCATCACAGTTGCAAATCTGTCCAGTTCTTGCAAGAGTTGTTGGCCTCTTGGTTGCATCTCTGATTAATGTCCTCCTTATCTGGTCACTTATTTTTGATGGAAATCTCTCCTTTCCATTTTGTAATAATGGTTTTAATGGCATTCTGGGGAATGTTCATAGTTTGTGATGTTTTTAGTAGACCAACCTGAATGGTGCTTCTCCAAAATTTTATCCCAAGCTTATTTTGATACACAATGTTATCTGTGTAGATATGTTTGCCAACAAAATATGAGCCATTCCAGAAATGGATACTACTGGAACTGCACACAAGTAAACTCCATTCAACTACTTATGGGACTGCTGAGTGCACCAGAGCTCATTTAGGTATGCCACAGGAAAGGGAGTGATAGTAATGCAACCAACAAGCACCTGTTTCTTTTTGTTCACTTAACATTTATGCCACACACAAAAAATATTTGCACCTTCACAGTACTGAATATCTTGTGTACATCAAGTAGCAACAAGTTTATTTTTGTTGTCGCCCAGTGCTTTCTAACCTTGAATACACAGAAGTTGCATTACTACAATTTCCATCATCCTGGGTCAGCACTGTCAGTGGCCAGGAATGCTAAGACTTGTCATCCAGCACCACCTATAGACCTAAGACTGGAAACTACTGCTAATTCTAACCCAGAACACTTCCACAGTAGCTTTTGAAATTGAAGGTGGGTAAAGTCACTCAAGTGAATCCCCTAAATATCTTATGGTAATATTGGCACGGTACAAACCGCCAACAAGTGAATCCCCTAAATATCTTATGGTAATATTGGCACGGTACAAACCGCCAACAAGCACACTGGCATTAGGGTTAGGGAGCATGCACCATGTACATGCTCTCTAACCCTAATACGTCATGGCAACCTAACAATGGTGGCACCCTGTATACATGGGTGCCACGATTGTTACATAAGGACAGCGTGGCATCCTCACGGCGCCATGGGGCACTTACGTAACCAGTGTGCCAGTGACCGCCACCACCATCTTACGTAATAGATTTTCTCCCACATTCAGGATTTCAAGCATTCACAAACAGTAAGGATGGTTCTGCAACACAGCAAATGTCTGAGTCCACTACTGCTGCAAAAAATGCATTTATATACATATGTATGTGCAGATGCACATGCATGTATGTATTATGTATGTATTAACTTCATATATCAGTATGCAACTGCATAAGCAGCTAAAATGCATCAAATCAGGAATTTCTACACAACCCTGCAACAAAACTGAACCTCAGCTAGACAGCTAACACACAAATGGTCAGTCTTCAAGTCACCAATGTTAACACTTTGTTCGTACCAAGAGTTTTTCTATATCTAATCTAAGTATCCCATACTACTAATACGTATCTCATCTGATCTCATTACCACTTGACACCAGTGTTAACGATATTTTTCTAGCCTTCACCCAATTTAAAGACAGACTGCATAGTCCTTCCAGATGTAAAAGCAACACTTGTGTGTAGGTTCAAATCCCTATTGTACTACATCTTACACCTCCAAGGGTTTTTTTTTTGGGGGGGGGGAGAATTTCATACCTAGTTCATGTAACAAGATGGAAAACACAAAGATTTACATTGGGAAAAAACATCCAGCACCATCAGTAATTCAAACAGGTGTTAGCTTTCCTCTAAATCAGTGGTTCCCAACCTGTGGGTCGGGACCCCTTTGGGGGTCAAATGACCTTTTCATGGGGGCCGCCTAAGACCATTGGAAAACTCCTATTTAATTACAATTATGAAGTAGGAACGAAAATAATTTCATGGTTTTGGGTCACCACAATATGAGGAACTGTATTAAAGGGTCACGGCATTAGGAAGATTGGGAACCACTGCTCTAAATTTATAAGGCTACAAAGTATTACAATCTTCCCCAGTCACCAAACTGAAAAACTAGCAAAATTAGAAAGATTTAAAATAATATATAGCAACAAAAAAATTATTTTGGCATGTTCACAGAAAAGCTTTGTAGAGTAAGAAGGGTTATAAAGGGGGAGAAAGAGAAAAATGGGGGGAATTACTGCTGCTTGGTAAGTCCATTTATAAACAACACTTTTCTTTCAAGATGGGATGTAATAAAATGTAAGTGGGATACCCAGAGGGTCTGACCCTGTGTTGATCAAAGCCACATTTGGTTTACACCTTCAGCATATGCCTTGTGTATGTGCCTTCAGACAGAGTTCTAGCAAAAGGCTATAACTCATTGGCCCCACTGAAAACAGAAAGCAGCCTTGAATGTGAGCATTTATCTGGATGACACAGACAACAAGAAAGTGCATCCAGGCAAATGAGCCACTGTCAGAGGAAGAACTTCAAATCCATCAAGCATGCCACTGGAGACTGGACATCACTTCCACTGTACACAGGATGGGAATGCAGCAGAATGCTACAAAAAGAATGGAGCTCTCCAGTTTGTCCCTGCCAACTTCCAGAAGGATAGCAAACATTTCGGCACGCTACTCCCAGGTGCTGTAGGATATATTTCAGATGAAGGAACTGGCAAAACCACCTCTGAGCATTCCTTGCATAAGATAACCCTATGAAATTCATATGGTTGCCATAAGCTGACAGGAAGCTTGAAGGCGCATGTGTGCATACACACACTTTCATGGTTTGTTTACAAAGATATTATATGGGATTATACAGTCGGCCCTTCTTATACATGGATTTTTAATACAGGAATTCAAGCATACACGGTTTGAAAATGTTCAAAAAAAAGTATAAATTTACCTTGATTTTCCATTTTTTATAAGGGACACCATTTTGCTATGTCATTATATTTAATGGGACTTGAGCATACACAGATTTTGTTATCTTGGACCCAAACCCCAACGTATAACAAGGGTCCACTGTACTTTAAACTGGCTTTCTCTATCCTGGTGCTCTTCAAAAGTTTGGACTAAAAGGCCCATAATCCGTGACCTGAGTCATGGACCAATGAGTACTATAATCCAAATGTTTGGAAGACACCAGGTGAGGGAAGACTTGCTCCAAGTATAAGCTCCCCCCCACAGTCAATGTCTTGAATTCCACTGGGTATCCTGCACCAGAAGAGACAGGCTGAACCATCTATATTCACAGGGGCAGACAACAGGATTTAGGCAGTAAGAACCTTCTGCACAAGGGAGTGGATCTCAGTTGAGAGGGAATCATAACTTTTTGTTGTAGTGTGCCTCCAAGTCGTTTCCAACCTAAGGTGACCCCAAGGCAAACCTACCATGGGGTTTTCTTGGCAAGATTTGTTCAGAGGAGGTTTTCCATTGCATTCACCTGAGGCTGAAGGCATGTGATTTGTCCAAGGTCATTCAGGGAGTTTCATGCCCAAGTGGGGAATCGAACTCTGGTTTCCAAAGTTGTGGCCCAACAATCAAACGTTACACCATTATGGCTCCCAATCATAACTTTATGGATTGACAAAAAAGAGTGCAATTTCTTAGCTGCTGTTGAAACTCTATTAAGCATCAGTTCTGGTCTATCTCACACGACTTGATGGTACATAACATACACAATATACTATTCTGGGACTAAACCATATTTCTCCTGTTATATACCTGAAAATGAAGTCCAATCAAATTATAGTACTCAAGCTGTGAACCTGACACCAATTCAAGCAGTTCAGTCCAAACCCATGTCATTCTGCTGTTCTCCTCAAATGGATATCCAAATATTCCAAATTCAGAAAGTCCAGCCAGATCACCTCTGACAACAAGAAAGTTAAAACAATGTCATTGATAATTATAAAGAGTTATTTTAAAAAAGAAAGAAATTATTTCCTAACTAAACAACACTCTGTCTACAGTGTTGGTCCAATGAGGTATTATAGAGAACGGGGGCAGGCTACATGCTCTCCCTGGTTATCTTGGCAGCACTGCCATAGTCCCCAATGCTGAATTTGCCACCATTCTGACAAAGCCACCAGTTTCTGCACACGCCTTGCTCAAAGGACCACAATGCTTCTTAGAGTTTTGTACAACCACGCTCCCATGTTAAACACCGACACATCTGGAGAAATACACTCTCCCTGGTTGCTTCAGGAGGTTCGGTGCTCTCCCCAGAATCTACCACCCCATCTAAATCTTTACGAATCCTATCCAAAGTGAAGTTACAGTCCCACAGTTATATACAAACAGATAATTTCTCAGGCTGCTTCAGTCCACGGATCTTTTGCACACATATAAGCAAGTAATCGTGACAGTCCTTGGTTGTGCCTACATGCAACCAAGTAGTTCCAAGGATGACAGGTCTTCAGGAGATATCTATCGTCACCACCTCTTGCCCCGTTTACTTACTACATTTGCTTCAGCTCAAGCTCACACTCAAGCACCGTTAACACGCTTCAGGTACAAAACAAGGATTGTGTAAACCTACCCTGAGTTCTGCAATTAAGAAGTACATCTAGCTATTCAACCTGTTACAATGTGGGGCAGGTCATTCCAGGTGGAGAGTCTGTGTGGGTAGCTGGAAGGCTAAGAACAAAGACTCAGAGGAAGAAGGCTGGGTCACATTGAACTCCTTCACCTCTAAGATTCCTGGGGCTTTTGCTGTAAGAGACTAAGGCTGTTAACGTTTCCTTTCCAGTTCCCAAACTCTGTTGTCTGGCTCTCTGCTATGGAATTCTGGGAGTTGGAGGTTGTTGTGGGCCTCCGCTCTGGGCCCACAACAACCTCCAACTCCCAGAATTCCATAGCAGAGAGCCAGACAACAGTTAAACCGGTACTAAACCGGGTTATCTCTCCAGTGTGGATGCAACCCTGGAAATAAGGCTCCCTTCAGAGGAAGAGGCCGCCCTGAAGGCCGAAAACGTGGGCGGGGACCCTCCCTCCCTCCCTCCCTCCTTCCCTTGGGCGGCCACTCACCTCCGCGGGCGCTGCTGCTACACCCCGACCATTTCCCGGTTGCCGCCACAGCCAGGAAGGCCGGGAAGGAGGCAGGGAAAGATCACCGCGAAAAGGAGACGCAGGAGGAAGAAAGAGGCCACCGCTGCTGCTGCTGCCTCCCTCGCCGCCCCCGGCTGCCTCCCTCCTCCATGCCCAAACCCCGCGGCGGCTGGAGCAAAAGGACGGCGCAGGGGTCGTCCTTCCTCGCTTCTCCTTCCGTCCGCAACCGCCTCTTTTTGGCCTCCCTCTCTCTCCGTCTTCTCTCCCTCTCTCCTCCCTTCAGTCGACCAGGATTACCCAGCAGCCCCCGCGCGGCAGCTGGGAGGCGGGGCCTCCCCACGTGACTTCCCTCCACGGAGGGGAGGGGGAAAGGAGCGCCGGAAGAGCCCTCCTCAGCGCCTTCCGCCTTTCCTTCCAGGAAGGGAAGCGCGAGATCGTGGTCACGTGACTAAGAGAAGGCGGTTGGGCTCGGGAGCCCAGCTGCTCTCCGCGCCCTCTACAGGGGGAAAGGAAAATAGCAAGGGAGGGGCCTCTCTCTCTCTCTCTCTCTCTCTCTCTCTCTCTCTCTCTCTCTCTCTATCTATATATAATAATATATCTATATATATATATATAGATATCTATATCTATAGATATAGATATAGATATAGATATAGATATAGATATTGTGGCCATGTTCTGGAAGAGTTTGTCAGGGTGGGAGGATATGCCAAGAGGATTACACAGATTAACATGGAAATCACTCCTCCCTACCCAGAGTCACTCACTATACCCCTCTCTCTTCCATGCCAGTGTTCTCTGGAGATGCCAGCCACAGAGGCAGGAGAAACGTCAGGAATAAACTCTTCTAGAACATGGCCACATAGCCCAAAGAACCCACAAAAAATACATAACCTGTCCAGCCATTGCATGGGCCGTGGGTCTGTGGAGGAGAAGGAGGAGGAGAGATGGGGCTGAGGGGTTTGGGTTGCTTGGGTCATATTGACCTCCTGGCACCTCACCATTCAACTCAAAGGAGGACCAAGCACCTCAAAATGGAGGACCTTCAAGAACAAATGGAAGAGCTTCTAAAAGCTTAACATGTTTCTTAGTCATCCAGATGTCCAAAATGCAGGGCGTTTTGGGACTTCCTCCCGGACAGAAAATAAAAGCTTTTGTAAAAATGTCAATCCATGTTCCTTAGTGATGCTCCAAATGGAGGATGTTTTGGAACACCTCCTGGACAGAATACTGAAATGTAGGACATGTCATGGCAAAGGAGGGTGTGCCTGGTCACCTTGGGCATGCATGAGGAAACATTGAGATGGGCCTCACCTCAAAGGAGGACAAGGCACCATGGAAAATGGAGGAGGTGGCCAAAGGAGAAGCTAAAAACACTCCTATGAATGTAAACTCAGGCTTCTTAGTCATGCAGTTCCATCAGGGCCAGCCTGAAGATAAAGCGCCCTCCCTCCATAACTCTCATCTTCCGGTCTATGAGGGAGTTGACCAGGCAGGAACAATTTCCCTTCTCTAAGGGATGCATTTATTATAGTCTGAAGCAGTGAACTAAAGATATCCCTCAGGATATTATACTCCAGCCACTCTCTTTCCTAGAGTCCTGGACATATCAGGCAGAGAGAATTCTAAATACCCCTCCTTAAAACTGCAAATCCCAGAATGCAACAGGAGGCAGCTAGAGCAGTTAAAGTGGAATAGTAGCACTATAAGAGTATAGTGTGATAAACACCTAACTCTCACTGGAACCCTCAGAACCAGCTGCCCTCCACTGGACACTACAGCGCTCTCTCTCTCTCTCTCTCTCTCTCTGAGTTCCAAACCCCAACTGACAAAACCAGCTGCCACACGGAATCTTCAAAATCCCCCAGCCAGCACCTGATTGGCTTCTGGCTTCTGGCTTCTGGCTGGTGATTGGCTGGCTTGCTGGTCTGTTCACCACAGGCAGAAGATTGAAATGTGGGACATGTCCTGAAAAAAGAAAGACACCTGGCCACCCTATCCATGCCATCTTATTCCCCGTTTCAGTGTACAGTGGTACCCCGGGATACGAAATACCCACGTTACGAAATTTCCGGGATACGAAAAAATCCCATAGGAAATAACTGTTCCGGGTTACGAAGGTTATTTCGGGTTACGAAGAAAATTTTGGTGCTTTTCGGCGCTTTTTCGCACGAAATCGCGGCTTTTCCCCATTAGCGCCTATGGCATTTCGGCTTGCGAATGCTTTTCGGGTTATGAAAGCGGCGGCGGAACGAATTAATTTCGTAACCCGAGGCACCACTGTATACAGTTGGCCCTCTGCATCCACTGATTTTTATCCATGGATTCAACCATCGGCATCTTGAAAATATTTTTTAAAATAATATAAATACCTAAAGCAAACCTTAATGCAGTCAGCTCTCCTTATCCACAGATTTTTTATTCACTGATTCAAACTTTCACGGTTTGAAAATATATTTTTTTAAAAAAGTATAAATTCTAAATAGCAAACCTTGATTTTTCCATTTTATATAAGGGACACCATTTTACTATGCCATTGTGTTTAATGGGGCTTGAACATGCAAGGATTTTGTTATCCACGGGGGTTTCTGGAACCAAATTCCAGTGGATAACAAGGACCCACCATATTCCCATTTTATAGAAGGGACACTATTTCACTATGCCATTGTATTTAATGGGACCTGAACATCCACGGATTTTGGTATCCATGGGGGGCAGGGGTGTCCTGAAACCAAACCCCAGCTGATACCAAGGATCCTCTGTAATTCTGAAGGCTGGCCAGTAAAGAAAGCTCATAGGAAGAAAATGGAACTCCTTTGGGAAGTGGTGCTGGAGAAGAGTTCTATGGATACAATGGAATATATATATATATATATATATATATATATATATATATATATATATATGGGTCCTAGAGTAAATCAAGCATGAACTCTTCCTAGAAGCCAAGATGATTAAATTGAGGCTGTCATACTTTGGCAATGTCATGAGAAGACATGGCTCACTAGAAAAGAATAATGCTTGGAAAGGAAGAAAGCAGTAGGAAGAGAGGAAGACTATATGCTAGAGAGACTCAATGAAAGAGGACACAGCCCTGAGTCTGCAGGATCTGAACCAAGCTGTTAAGTAGGGGATGTTTTGGCGGTATCTCATTCACAGGATCACCATGAATCAAGCTTGACTTGAAGGCAGTTAACAACAATTTATCTCCCCAGCCCCGTCCTAGGAAGAAGCAAATGTCTTGGCAGGATTGCCAGTTAAGTTTGCAATAAACTCTCCCTGAAACTTCAGGAAGACCTTTGCATCCAACAGCTTCATATTAACAAGAACTGCAGAGCAGCAGGGTTTCAAAAGGTCAGAAATTCAGCCTGAACAATATAATGACAACTGTATCATTAAAGTTCTCCCCATTGACAAAACATTATGCTCTAAATCAGTACAGAAGACAAAGTGAAATGTGTGAACTGCTATACAGGTATGTGTTGGGCCAGGTATAATCTTAATCAAGCCCATCATTGTCATAGCAGCCATTAATTCCCCAGGGAGATTGTTATTGTTGTTGTGTGCCTTCAAGTCATTTCTGACTTATGGTAACCCTAAGGCAACACTAACGCCAGGTTTTCTTGGTAATATTTATTCAGAAGGGGGTTGCCTTTGCTTTCCTCAGAGGCGGAGAGTGTGTGACTTGCCCAAAGTCACCCAGTGAGTTTTCATGACTCAGCAGGAATTTGAATCCTACTTTCGGGAGTCTTAATCAAACCCGCAAACCACTACACCATGCTGGCTCTCTAGGTATCATAAGATTTTCCTGGCAAGAGTTATTCATAGGAGGTTTGCCATTGCCTTCTCCTTAGGCCAAGAGAGTGTAGGCTCTTTTGCACTACATAATGAAAATATTAACTGCCTAGGGATCGTAGTTTGCTCAGGCATTAGAGCTCTCCAGCTGAGAATTCTAGATAGCTCACCAAGTACTGTACAAATCCTAGGGCCCCATAGGATGTTGCTATGGGAATTAAAGTGGAATTATGTAGTGTAAAAGGGCCCTGTGATGCGCCCAAAGTCATACAGTGGGTTTCCATGGCTAAGCAGTGATTCAAATCATGGCTGAAGTCTTAGTCCAGCAATCAAAACATCACATCCTGCTGGTAGCCTTTAGCATATAACATATAATGTTATATACAAATATATACAAATGTATACAAATATATACGTATACAAAGGTAGCCTTTGGAATATAACATATACTGTACTGAAGTCTTCCAATAATTAGAGCCCTGCTGGCTTTCAGTATTAATTCTGAGTCTGCCTTCACCAATTAAGACTGAGGTATATAATTTGATTAGAAATTTTGAATTGGAGGACAAAATAGTAAGAGAATATATGATAAAATGGGCAATGGATCTGAAAGAATCTATTCAATTAGAGTATTGGGAGAAACTATGGCAGACGAGGCTAAAATATTCCCCAAGTGTGGAAGTGAGGGAAAATGTATATAAATCGCTTTTTAGGTGATATTTAACACCCTACAAATTATCCAAAATGTTTAATAAAAATAAGAATACTAGCTGGAAATGTAGTAAAGAGGTTGGTACCTATCTTCATAGTTGGTGGAACTGCGTCAAAGTATGATTATTTTGGAAAAGAATCCACAACGAGATAAGAAAAATGGTCAATATAAAGGTGAGACCAGATCCAAAAAGGTATCTTCTGAATATTACAGATCAAGTCAAATTTGAAAGTGGGAGAGAAAAGCCGGTGTTCTATTTAGTGGTGGCTGCGAGAGTAAGTTTGGCAAAATACTGGAAATCTGAAGACATCCCTATGATAGTAGATTGGAAACTAAAAGTCATGGACTTTTTTGAGATGGATAAAGTAACAATATTAATGGGGAAGGGGTCATTAGAAAATTTTTATCGAGATCGGAATCCCTGGATTGAATATATACGAAATGAGAAAAAAGGGGAGATGCCATTGGTGGTGTTAAAAGAATAGTGCAGTTGGAAGAAACCGGACTGTTAGGATAAGTATTTGTTGTAACATAATCCTGTTTGCACTGATCTTTACAACGGTGGTTGTAGGAAGCAGGGATTGGTTATACAGAATTCTTGAATTACCTATGGTAGAGCAAACTCGTATAGTGATAAGAGTTAGTGATATAGATAAGAGTATTGAATGAGGGGGGGAGTGTTATCCTCATGGAAGTCTAGGTTAGTAGTGGGAATTATAGGGAAAAGATTGGACAAATTTAATGATAAATGTAATTATTTGTCAATATTCGATGTTATTGTCGTATGATGATTGGAATGTTTTAATTTAATAAAGTTTAAAAAATTTTTTTTAAAACACTGAGGTATCAGGGTGGGCAATAGACTAACAGAATCCCTATTCGGTTCCAAATCCCAGACACTGGGTAGAAATGCTTCAACCCCATTAAGTGAATGATAGACCAAGTAGATGTTGACTACAGAAATCTTGGCCATAAAAAAGAAAAAAGAAAATAGCACCTTTTCAAGGCAATGAGATCTCAATTGAGCAAGATAGATGTTAAGACGGCTATAACTGATATGTCACCATAGCCAACCTGGCATTTGCCAGTAGCATCTTCAGGTCCAAACGGGTGACAGCTATAGTTACAGACGATGAGAAGTAGAACATAAGAAGAAACGGTACACAAAAGTCAACTTCACCACCAGAGACGGATGGATATTTCTGCCTCCCAACATCATAGCACCCTCTTCTGCTTGCAGTGAATGGAACAGTAACCCTTAGCTTCTCATATCCATCCTCCCAATTCCAATATTTCTCCTGCAACAAAAGGGCCCTAAAATACTTATAAATTAAAAACATATTTGAAACAACTAATCAACAGTAATAAATTTATCATTTACTCATCCCTAGTCATCTTTAATTAAAAATCCACTACTGAATCCTCAATTATTAGAGCTGGCCTACAATCTCAAATGGAAAACCAGAAAATAAAAGGCAAAAGTGCAAGGCTTTGCCTTGACTTCAAAGTGATGGCTGCAAAATCATAGGGCTGGAAGGGACTGCAAGGGCCATCTAGTTCAAACCCCTGCCATACAGAAATACATAATGACTACTTATCACATTGTTAGCTCATTATCATATTTAGTAATAAAAACTGACCATTAACTTACTTTCATTGGAGTTGTCTGCTTCATTGTACAGAATCCAAGTTCTACCTCTGTCTGAACCCTTTTTGGTGCCATCACTTTGGGGGCAACCTCCAGCATCTAACTGAAACCAACAACTGTATTAAGAAGAAAGGAATAGAAAGCTCTGCAGTTAGCAATCTGTTCCAAATGGAAAATTAACTATTAACAATGTATGTTTTATAGCTACAAAACATTCAAGTCTCTGTGAAATAAAAGGTTGCATAATATCACTTCTACAAGTGGTAAGAAAACCCAGGGATGAGGTATATTCCCAGGTTTGGTTCCTTTTGGATGAAAATGGCAAGGGTTTTAGTGGTGCTCTGTAATATTTTCATATACTTACAGTTCTATGACTATATGGAAGGAGCATATGTCAAAGCACATCTTAAACCAGTAGTCCTCAAATGCTGGTCATCCACATAATTTAATACAAGTCTCATAATCCCTCAGCATTGGCTATGAGTGCTGGAGCTTCTAGGAGCTGAAGCCCAAAGCATCTGGAGATGAAGTTTTGAGAAACATTGGCTTCAGTAGTCCAACAGACAGCCAAAGTCATCTGCTTTACATTAGACCTCTAAGTAGATGCCTGAAAATATTTACAGACTCAGGTCTCTGTATCTGTATTTCACTAATTTCTCCTTTGTTTCACAGGCGCCTAAACAACATCATCTCTAGTTGGAGGGCCAGGGCAGAAGAATCCTTCTTTCCAGGTAATTCACATCTATTGAGAAGGCCAGCTACTGGGAGCAATCAGCCATTCTTTTTAGTAAAAGGAAATGTAATGGTGCCAGGATTCTTAAGGCTGCCTCTGATAATATTCTGGATCAATGCCTGCCCAATCTCTCTCTCTCTCTCTTGGTAACAGTTGGTTAAAGGGTCAATTTTAAGATACAGCCATCTGCATGAACTTAATTTTTTGATTCCTAGGAATCCTGACATCATTTTAGGTGACTATCTTTAAACTTATTATTATTATAGTGAAAGAACGTCTGTACACTGCTTAAGAGTGAGAAAGGCAAGAATCATAGCACCTCCTTCCATTCTTACACCTCACTAGATGTTGCCTCTCTCCTAATGTTGTCTTCAGAAAGGAAGAGGGCAGTTCAAATGCCCCAAGAGGAAACACATGAAGTCACAGAACAGGAGGGCATCCCCAGCAGAATCCACTTGCAAGCTAGACAAGCATTTTGCATGACACTCAAGGACCAGCCCAATAAGCATAAAATGTATTATGTGTTGTTGTGCTTTCCCATATAGATTTTAGGGCAGCTTTCAGTCAATTTCCTGGAAAAGGAACATGGTGTTTTGCCACAATATCTGATTGCAAATCTGCTTGGAAAGGAAGGAAAAGCCAGCAGTACTCTGTAGAGCAGAATTGCTTCCCTAAAAGAAAACACACACCTTTTGAAAACTCATCCTTGGCTCATCCTTGTTGGCCAACTGTAGGATATTTTACATTTTCTTTGTTGGCATAAGGAATAACTCTCCTTTCTTTAGAGTGCTTTTTCTTTTATTTCATCACAGTTCCCAAACCCAGAAAAGATTGCGTTTGTACACTTTACAACTTCTTCCCATTAATGATGCTCTAATAACAAACGGTGGTCTTTTGTTTCTTTTTTGCAAGGTAGCCCCTGACAGTTGAGAAACAAAGAGTTCTTTAACTATAGCAATAAAAGATAAGCCCACTGAGATTTGTTGTTAGTTATAACAAATTAACTACCAACAATGGAGGGGATATGTCAACTGGCATTGTAATATTTCCATTTCAGATTGTGTAGAAGAAAAAATCTAAACAAAGATCAAGCCATGTATAGAATCTAAAAGTCAAGAATATCCTTTCATATGGCAGAATTATGTGTTTTATCAGACAATAAGGAGATGATACACTATAGTACAAAGAAAGAGAATCCTATTATAGTTCACAGCAATGTTTTCTTTCCCTCTCCCCTACTCCCATGTAGGGAACCTGACTCTTTGCTACTGGTGGCAAAGCAGATCATGGACACAAACCCTAATGGGTTGACAGAACAGTGCATTCTGTCAACCTCTGTGCACACCATGTGCTAATCTCAGATGCCCAAGGTTAGATTAGGACATTAATTGGCCTTGACAGTCAGAGACAAGTGCATCAGTTCATGAGATGCTTTCATTTCCTTCCCTTTAACATCATGGTTTTTTCTTTCTCCTGTCCTGTAATTAATTATTGAAGCTAAGCTGAATTATTTGCATGATAAATTTCCCATTCTCAGGCAGAAAAGCCTTTAGAAAGTATCAAAAGTTGTACTTTAAATAATTTTGAACTATGTTGTAATGAATTCCTGGAAAATATCAAGACACAGATTGAACAAATTAATACATAACCCTTGAAAGTGTTTTGCACCCACAGTCCACAGATATTTTACATCCTCTGCTTGAAAAACATGCAAGTCTCTTCCAGAAAACAACCATGTGGGGACTGGATACCTGAGAAACAATAACCAACAGTGAGAAATGCTGGGACTTGTAATCGGATATATGGAAGGTTGAATGATTTCTAGCTCTACAGTATAATGTTCAATGACAAGATTCATAAAATGCTTTCAGGTCACCAGTACATGTTCAGCCACATAATCACAAGTTAGTACAACAACATCAGTGTCAAAACAGTAGCTGTATATTTTCATATTGAAATGTCTAAGGAAGTTGTCCCACTCATTTCATCACCAGTATCCCTGTAAGGATCCCTGTGTTTTTTCTGACATGTAGATTGCCCTAGGTCCATATTTTTAACTCAGTGAGTACTATCATTTTTTCTAGTTCTTCTTAGTCCTGTTCTTTCCCCAACAGAGATTTTGCAGCTTTTCAGCTTCTGAATGCCATTTTGAGCCCTACTAGATCAGACTAAAGATCTATCTAGGCTAGCACTCTTTCATACCAGCTGCCTCCGGAAAGTTCATAAGGAGAATACACTTACTACATCCCAGCACTTCGTTTTCAATGGCATATAGCCTCCTTATCAGGCAGTCAGAGCAAATAGCCATAGAATAATTGTGGTGTTATTGCTGTTGCTGTGTGCCTTCAAGTCATTTCTGATCTACGGTGACCCTATCATGGGGTTTTCTTGGCAAGATTTGTTCAGAGGAGGTTTGCCACTGCCTTCTCCCTGAGACAGAAAGCATGTGATTTGCCCAAGGTCACCTAGTGGGTTTGATGGCTGAGTTGGGAATCGAACCAGAGCTGTAGTCCAACAATCAAACCACTGCACCAGTGTCCATTCTCTGTAATGAAATTTCCATACTAATCTTGTTCTTCTACATTCTACATACAGAGTGATGAGTCAACTGCTATCTTCTGGTTATTTCTTTAATTGTCCTTAATGGCTTCGGATTCTAAAGACCAGAATCAACTCTGAAAAGTAACAGTTATACTGGTACTCAATTTGCAACCCGCGAAAATAAATGTTAAGACCTATTTGCATTTAATAATTTATTAATCTTTCTTCTTAAGTGATACATTCTTTAGCATGACTCAAATAATGTTCTGGTAGTTTTAGAATTACAGTATCTGAATTCTGCAAAACATAGAAATGGTTACAGACTAAAATGCACACCTTACATAAACATTTAAATAGAACATTTGTATTCAAAAGTCATTCTACACACTACATTTTCATAAAAATATAAAAAATAGTTCAATAATTAATTAATACTTTAACTAGACTAGGATATTTAAGTTTCCTCCCAACAGGTTTCCTCTTAAAAACACTCCCATCAATAAGAAACTAAAAGGAGACTGTATCACAAATTAAGTGACTACTGCCAATTGCTAAAATTCATCACAATAGCAAGTTAGTTCACTTCTGTTAACTAGCAAGAAATGTACAGTACTGCAATATGATTTTTGCTAATATGTATCCTCCATTCCAGAGTTCATTCTATTATATATAACTTGTGCTATGCAAAAAGAATAATTGTTCTATATAAGTGATTTTAAATTAGAGTACAATGGAAGTTACTATATGAACAGAGTAATCAAATGCATCTTATAGTTAACAATTATTATGTAAAAATAGCACACGGGGAAATATTCAAAGATACTTTCTCTTTTCTTTTAATCCACCGCCAATGAAAATAAAATGCTTTTCTCATTGAAAATAGGACATTTATATATTATTACTATTTTTAAGCTCCGAAATTAGTGTGTGGAAGATAAAATGAAGACTTCAACCTCCCTCATTTTATAACACTCTTTAGGGCATATTTAATTTTATGAAAAGGCACAAAGATGAAACTCTTCAGTTGCAAAGTTAATACGACTCTCCATGCGCAGTGCAAGTGCAGCTTAAGGTATGGTCTTTAATCTCCCAAAAGGACTTGCTAAAAAAAGCTTCTGGCCCTGCTCCAGGGATTCTGGTACATAGTGGGGAGAGCCACAGATGTAGCTGTATGCAAGGTTCTCCAGTGCTAAACAGATAGCAGACACAAATTGTATTGGGCAGTGCTGTCTGGCTACTGATAGATAGATAGACAGGCTCCTGGAATCACTTTCCTTTGAGCCCAAGTAGTGACTAAAACTTGCAGAACCAGGACAATGGACCATCTTCTTTGGAGAGATCCGTAAGCGCAGTAACGCATGTGCTGCCCCAGTACTATGCTAGAATCTCTGCACAGCTTTTTTGCGTAATCAAGCCCAAATCCATGAGGATAATATATGCAGAGAAACCTGTTTCCATAAACAAATCTGCTGGATTGGTGTGAATGTATTGCCCATAAACAGGATAGTGATTTCCAACAAATCAACAGTAAGAGAAAATCAATATTGCCACTAATGTTGGACTAGAAAGTGATATATGAGAAAATCAGTTCTGTTTTGTATTTAAGGCAATATCATTTCATTTTTATCTGTTACTGAAGATTAAATATGGCTTTGGACACACTAGCCAACTGAAACGAAACTTCATACTTTTCTCTGTCCATCTTGCTTATAACATGACGGTGGTATAAACAGAAGGTTGCTATATGACATATCACACGGTGGTTCAAACTATGTGTTTTGCTTTATGGCATGTAAACATTAGGGTGACTGGATCTTAGATCATATAAACATTTTATAGATTTCTTTAAAAACTAAGGGGAAAAGGAGCGCTTCCTATTAAACAATAATCCACAAAAATACTCTTTCAATAAGTGTTACTTGCCATTTAACAGCTTATGTCCTATGAACTACCATGTAAAACACAGACAGTTTTTTCACTTGTAAAAATTGGCATGTTAAATTTTGTTTGGCCATTATGCTAGTCAACCCCACAGTCCTAACACCGCACCAAGTTGTTTTTCTTCTTTCTTTTCTTTGGTGGCTCATCATCTGTGCTGCTGTCTGTGCTGCTGCTGCTACTGCCACTGGAGGAACTAGAATCCGTGTCAAAGTCAGAAGAACTGGAAGAACTACTTGAAGAGGGGGAGGAAGAGGAACTGGAACTGCTTTCATCACTGTCACTGTCTTCAGAAGAAGAAGATGAGGAATCTTCACTCTCAGATGAAGACTCACTTGCTGAACTGACACTGCTGCTACTGCTAGAACTTGTCACACTTTTAGACCTACACACAAAAAAAGTTTGACACAAGCAACTGATGTTATTCAAACCCAGTGAGCAAACAAGAAGTTAAGAAAGACTACTAAAATATTTCATTATAGAATATTTTCCCAACTTTTATCTCAAATACACTCAAGCATGTGCTTACAGCACTGACTTTGTGAATTGCTACTATACTGTACATAACAATATTTACTTATTTTGCATACTTAAGTGAATTTAACTGCTCTTTGAATTCAATAATGACCAAAAAATCCCAAAATATGATAATTTTAAGTTGGTATATAAAGTCAAGATCCAAAACCTCTTCCATTACTGGAAAAGGATGGAAGCAATGCTGCCAAATTGCTGGGGTCCAGCAGTCTCAAAATCTGTTAAAGAGGACTGGGAAACCTTCTGGAGTGTGCATTTGTCGCTATTGAAGGGTAGGAAACAAGTCCCACCATGCTACCAGATAGCTACTAGTATGATCTTGGATTCAAGTCATCTGTAGATATATTAAATTTCAAGTGTAAAAACAAGGTTTAGTCCCCAGGAGAAATTGAAACAATGGTCAGTTTTGAATTCTGCAGCTTTATCACTACCAAGCAAAGTAATCTCTTGGTCAGTAGCTTCCTGTAACCAGTGTTTTTAAATAAATCTAAAAAAAGAAATGCAAGGAGATATGCTTTGTTTGAATACAGGAGCAAAATTTCCTATCTCCTCTCTTGCTAATGAAAGAAGAGGGGAACATGATGCACATAATTTTGAGACATGCTGAAGCATGTAAGAAGAAACCATGGTTTTAACCATTTCATTTGAACTAAGTCTAATTGTCTTACATTCATTGAGAAAAAAATATATTTTCAAGCCTACACAAACGGATAAAATCTGTTTCCTCCCTAAAAATTAAATTATGAAACAATTAGTTATATGAAAGCATCTTCTGTATTGCCAATCTTTTAATATTAGTAGCATTAAGTACTTATTTTTAACACAAACCACACTGTCAGAACAGTCAACAGCCCAGGAGTGGAAGTGAAGTATTTAGTTTCCATTTGAATATTTAGCATTTTACCTTTTCAGTTCTAGAGAACATAACAATTAGAAGATGCACATGCACTGAGTCATAAAATTTTAGGGGTGCTATGGTGTTCAGAAAAGACCAGGAACTTAAAAGGGCATTTTAGCAATAAACTGGAATAGATGACATTAAAGCTAAATTGTATTACTATCTAAAAGCCTAACAGGAAAAACTAAATTACAAGCTAGATCCTAATCATGTTAATTGGAAATAAACTGTATTGACATTTTTCAATAAGTATGATTAGGGGCTACCGCTTAAGCCAAACCAGTCTCCTTCATTAGTCAAACTGCATCATTTATCACAGACAGTGCAACAGATGGGCAATTTGTTGTTCTTCCTCACATACCTTTTTTTCTTGGTCTTCCTCTCTGTAGTAGATTCTCCAGAGCTAATTGATGGATAGAAAAAAAAAGATTTTACTTAATATGGTGAAACAATAATGTGTGTGTATTATAAATAGATCCATACATTTTCTGTTAACACGAGCCCTGGTGGCACAGTGGTTAAATGTCGATACTGCAGCCATTCACAGTTCCAAAGTTGTGAGTTCAATAACAGTCAGGGGCTCAAGGGTCGACTCAGCCTAGCATCCTTCCGTAGGTCGCTAAAATGAATACCCAGCTTGTTGGGGGCAATTAACATACACACTGTAAACTGCCTAGGGAGTGTTTAAATACAACGATCAGCGGTACATAAATGTACTTGTTATATAAAGGAACCTGGCTTTTCAATATAAATTGCCAGCTTCTTAGCAAGAAATAAGATGAACAGAAAGCATAAGTGATAAATATTTAAGTGCTTAGTTAATAATTGTTATCTGCCAACCACACCATAATTTTTATGAAAATCACTTTAGGAATTTACTAAAGATATTGCATGAGATATTTATATTAAATAAAAAGAAAAAGGAATAGAGTGATTTGCATTTAATTATACAGTTTTATACTTTTTATAATTGGTCATAGTAGTCTAATATTTCATTGATACTGTAAGCCATCCAAGAATCATATGTTTTTAATAAATAAAGTATTCCAGTGGCTTTTGCCTCATTTTCAGCTAGGTTCCATCTAAGTGAGTGGGAGAAATCCAGTAGAATTATGTTCAAGCGTAACAGTAGTAGTCATGTCCTCACCACACTGACTTCTCAGATATTAACCATTTCTAAAATAGCTCCATTGAATATTAAATTAACTATATCTGAAAGTATTAGTCTTTCACTTTAAATGTCTTTAGCAGCTCAACTAATTATTTTTCTATGCTCCTGACATTAAAGCAGTTTATCATCACATTGTTATCAGAACTACCACTCTAAATTATCTTTAACGAATATAAGCATCATCAAGATCAAATTACAGGATAAATGAAGTGTGGAATATGCTACATGTTGCTGTATTCAGGGTAGGTGAAACAGTATCAAAACAATTTCAAACTATGACCTATCATGAAACATTAATAATGATCAGCCCAAATACCCTAAAGCCACCAGATCCTGTCAGCCCTGGTTAGTACTTGGATGGGAAACCACCAATGAATACCAGGTACTGTAGGCCATATTTCAGATGAAGAAACTGTCAAAACTATCTTTGAGTATTGCTTGCCTATGAAAATCCTATGAAATTCATGGCGTCACCATAAGTTGACAGGTGACTTGGAGGCATATACATGCAAGTCTCCTATGCCACTTCAAACTATGTTAGAATGACCACTACGGAAAACTACACAAAGGAGGTAACAAACCCATTAATTTTTACCCATTCTTTTGAAAAAACAAATTGCAAAATTATAGCAAATTAAGTTATATGAGATACTGTATACTTGACTATAAGTCAACCTCATGTATAAGTCAAGGTCAAGTTGGGGTTCAAAGTTCCCAAGGTAGCTGGGCTGCGGACAAGCTGTAGGGCAATCACTCGCCCTGCCCAGCCTCTCCACAGCGGGGAGGTTCAGGCAAGGTTCAGCCAAGAGGAGGAGATCCAGATGAAAGACAATGAGGGAGGGGGAGACAGGGCCAGGTCATGGAGTGACAAAACTGAAAAGCAAAAACGTAATAAGCAATGGCATCCAGTAAGGAAACAGAATTCCACAAAGGAGCAACAAGAAGCAATACAGAAAAGGACACTAACTGGTAGGAAAGTGCAGAAGAGAGCGTGGAGCTGCAAGATCAACAAACTAGAAATAATAAAGTTCCTGCATCAGCAAAAAATAAGAATAAACCATCAGGCATAATGTTTCAAAAAAGATTAACAGTGGGAAATCTTGGAGGGGTGGCAATCCCTGACTAAATGAGTTGATGGTGACTGATTTAATAACTGCCACTCTTGTTCTGATCATGTAGTAAATGCTTTTTTAAATTATACAACAAAAGTAGTTAACAAAAAATCCCACTTTCCATGTTAGATTTCCTCAAAAAAACAGAAAGATATATCTGACCATTGCATAAAGATGTAATCCAGCCGAAGTTAAACAGTTATTTATTCAAGACACTCACAAAGTTAAATGGCACTTTCCCTGAAATGTGCAGGCATTACACATAGTGTTATGGACTTACATTATTGTTTTCATTCTCTACTACTGTATAGCTAAGAGAATGGGCTATGGAATAGGATGTTCTTTCCCTAAGCCTCCTTACATATGGAAATTTCTCCTTCTGAATTTAACATTGTCCATAACTACAAGTGAACTCTGGACCAGAAGCTTACCAAAAAAAACAAAAAAACATTGGTTCTAAATACTGTCTTAGGAGCTCACACAGGTTACTGCTGACCATTGTTAACACCTAACCTGTTTTATTGTAGTTATTAAGCTGGTTTTTAAGTATTTTAATGATTGTTCTAAATTAATGTATAATTTTATATTCATAAATCATAGTGTTTTAGTAAATAAATTTGCATGCTGTAACCTGTCTTGTGTCCCAACTTGGGGAGACAGGTGAGGCAAAATGAAATTAAATTAACTTAAGCAAAAGGCACAAGAGAATTGACAGTTGAAAGGGGCACCATCTCACAACATGTTTCCAGTGGAAGAAAAAGAACTTTATCTACACTGGTCCTCATTATCTTTTTGACTGAAATCAAATAAGACTCTTAGCTATAACTGGATCATAGACATTTCTGTAAAAAGGCACAGTCATCTACACAACTGATCTTACCTTTGCTGCAATAGTTGATTCTCCTTCTCTTTAAGTGCTTTTTTAAATTCTGTTGTTCTGGATGGTCTGTGCAGATATTTTCTTTTCCCTGTACATTCATAAGTCCAGTGTCCAAATTCTAAACACTTCTGACATCTTACGTGTTGCTTGTTTGCCTCCCTATGGAATACGTAGAAATATTTCAGACCAGACATCTAAATTAAAAGTGAGATATTAACCACAGCTGACACAAATATACTATAATCAAGAGGGCAGTTCCAGATCTATGATTGTTCAAATCTGCAATATTAAATCATCTTCCCACATGTCATCAGTTCTCTGTACAGGAATAAGTGCAGTCAAGCACCATATGGCAATTGATATTGCCTACCAAGATAATAGCTGCTGCTTTTATGTGCCTTCAAGTTGCTTCAGAATTACGGCAGTCCTAAAGCAAATCTATCTTAGAATCTTCTCAGCAAGATTTGTCCAAAGAGAGTTTGCTACTGCCATTTTCTGAGGCTGTAAGAATGTGACTTGCCCAAGGTCACCCACTGGGATTCCATGGGTGAATGGAGATTCAAACCATAGTCTCCCAGAGTTCTAGCTCAACACTCAAACCACTACATCACACTGGCTCTCAAGATACTAGGGACATTCATAATTCTATGATCCATTCTAAATTCTAAGACAGACTCCAGATAATTTTATGCCCACAATAAATGCTGCTATTAATGACCCTTTTATTCTATGGAGGGAAAGAAGTCAGGTGAAGGCTATTACCAATCCTGCCAGTAGCTGATACTGATCATTTACTGCCTCGTACTTTGTTCATCGCTGCACCCAGTCAAGCACGAGCCTTTACTATCACACACTTGTTCCCTTTTGGAAAGACTGTGCAATTACGGATCCAGAGAAGGCAGCTGCAAGACCTTTTCCTGAAACAACTTAGAACATTAGACTGGTGATGACAGAGTCTCAACATGTGGAGCCAAAAGGAAGCAGCTGATAAGGGGTGGTTGGAAGAAAGAGATGTGACAAAGAACAAGGGGAGAACAACAGCTGAAGAACACAGAAGCAAAGATAAGCACAATGAGACAGACAGACAGCTTATTGAATGATCTTCCACTGGAAGAAAGGGGATTTTCAACAATTCCTTCAACAAACCCCGGTTGTCCTCTGCTTTGTCAAGCCACCAACTTTCCTGAGATTTTCTGAAGGAAGAACTCACCAAAAATCTCCTCCCCATTCTTTTTATCAGGGAAAACATCTCATGAGCTGTGGCTCAGAGGATGACTTCTGACAACTTTGAAGTGTAGTGTCCTGCCTATGTTGTTGTTTGCCTTCAAGTCATTTCTGACTTATGGTGACCAATTTAAGTTGGACTAAAAGCAGGACTGAGGCTAATTTTGGTTTTCAGGACAAAATGCCACATATAAAACATCCTTCAGCTTTAAGATCTATCTACTTAAATTGTTCCCTCAATCCTCCCTTCAGCCTGAATCCAGTCCTCAAATAGACCCTGATACCCTATGGTCCATCGGCTTTCAACTGTGCTGCATTCTTTAAATACTTAAAAACTTTCTAAAAGACACATTTTTCACATTAAAAAATGGGACTCAAGTTGGAAAGAGCAAGAACTCTGTTCTTTCCTGTCCACTGCTGTTTCTGGATGAAGATACTGCTGACCCAAATACAGCTCTGCTGAAATCCCAAACTTTCCTATGGGCAAATCTTCTCCAGACCATGGAATAAGTTAGTCTGTTTGTCATTTTATGGACATTGCACAAGTTAGAAGGATTCACATATCATTGGTGTACTGCTTAGTTTTTTATTTTAATTTACAAAGCTGCATAGCTCTAAAAGAGGCCTTTCAAGTTTACAGAAGCCACTATCTCAATTTTTGGCAATCGTATCTCACTTCCAAATTGACAGACACTTGATCTGAGGTGATTATTAAAATAAAATAACTGGAGAACTGCAACAAAATATTCCTGTACTTGACATTGCAAGGCTATCAGAGGTCTGGCATCAGTGAGGGAGGTTTTGCTGCTTTTCCTCAGAGCTGAATGGTAGAAGTCTTCTAGACAAGGCTAGAGCTTATTGAATACAGTTAGTAAATAGTGCAAGAGCTGCACCCATGCATAAAGATAAAAGGTAAAGATTTTCCTTTGACAAGATTGTCTAGTTATGTCCGACTGCAGGGGCCAGTGTTCATCTCCATTACTAAGCCTGGGGAGCCAGCATTGTCAAATACAATTCCGTGGTTATGTGGCCAGCATGACTACACAAAATGCTGTTACCTTCCCACCAAAATGATACCTATTTAACTACCTGCACTTTTACATGCTTTCAAACAACGTTGGCAGAAGCTAACAGGATTCCACTCGGTCACACAGTACTTGGGTCACTGGGCACATTAACTTTAACATTATGTACTTCTATAAATCTTGAGGTTTTCCCTGATACGATGTAATCTCCACTGTGTGGGGTTGGCCTCATTTTCATCCAAAGTGATTAGAACAGACCTACATGCGCTTACTCTTAGTAGTAATGAAAATGATGGTGCTTAACAAGCAGACACCAGGACATCAAGCATGTGACATCTTATCTTCACTGTTAAATCTATAATGCATTAGGCTGACAGTGATACAAGAAGATAACCTGCTGACCTTAACCAATCACTGAGAGTGGTCTTTCAGGCTTCCCAAGCTAATTAAGTATCTTTCAGACTTGTGTAGACTACAGATTGTCTAGTTATACATGCTTATTTTAATGAGAGATTATTGATTTTACAACACAGAAAAATGGGGAAAACAAAGTGATGAGACATTCTTTCATTTACTCTCCTAGAAACATAAGAAGCTGTTGAGTCAGACTATTAGTCAATCTTGACTACTGCTGTCAATTATGAGTTGCAGCAGCTCTTTGCAATTTTAGGAAGGATTCGTTCTTAGCCCTACCCGAAAATGCCAGGACTGAACTTGGAGCCCTCCACATGCAAAGCAAACACTGTATTAATGGATTATGGCCCCTCCTACTATATTAACACCAGTGCAACCTGTCATAATTTTGAGATGGTATATAAGTACATTCTTGAAAATAAACCAAAATCCACCTAAAATAACATTGCAGAGCAGAGATCGAGTGCACTTATAGAATGCAGGCAGAAACCATGTGTACATCCAAATGTAAGCTCCAGAAACTCTAGCCAGCCTGATCCATATTAAAAGTGGTGAGGAACACAGAGAGGTGCTATCTACCTACTTCTGGAGTGCCAAATGATCAAATTACATATCACTGCTAGATCCCTCAATCTTATTTTCCTTCACAATCTCTTTCTATACCTCTACCTGTCAACTTACTAGAGGGCAGGATACCAAATATATATCCGAGGTAGAATTGGAAGGTATCCCAAAGAAAATTAGTCCAATCCCTTACCAGTGCAAGAATACAGAGGCGACATAAGGCTGAACAGTTTCTGCTGTTTCTACCATTAGGAAGTTATTCCAAATGTTTGGTTATAATTTTCTTGTCATTTGAACCCATTAGTTTGGGTTGCAATCTTTCAGGGGGGATTATACCATCCCTCACCTGTCCCTTCTTGCCTTGTTTCCAGTCTAGCACTTAAGATCTGGTCTCAAAGAGCTTATACTTTGTGTGCTGAGGGCCAATCATCCTTCAGGAGACATTCTAGGACCCAGTCACAGTGAAAACCTGTCCCATGAGGGGTGGGGAGGAAGGGACTCAAATCCTGTCAAAAGTTAGGGAATGGACAGCAGCACTCACAGTGTTGAAGGAGCACAACCAACCATGTTAATGACCAAAAAAAAATTAAATCACCTTTTATTTTGTGAATGGACCTAAGAACATTTCAGGGACCTTAAAATGGCCTTTGGAACTGCAAGAAGACCATGGGCACACTTTTCCCAGCCCTGGCCTAAGGGAGGTCATCCCTTCTTCTGACACTAGAAATATGCTTAGCATGTCTTTTGCAACTGTAGTTTCCTGCTTTTTTATCACTCTGGTCATTGTCTTTATTTTGCTAAAATAAAGAACTTTGGGATGCTCTGGCTCCTCTTTCTTCTTTTATTCAAAGTACTGCAAGAATTTGCTGTTTCTAGCTTTTAAATGCTGTTACAGTTTGGTCTCATTTCCCTCTGGTTCATTTTTTCAGCATCACTATTGGCATTCCTTCTCCAGTCAGAGGAGTTTCAATGAAGAAGTTGTGTTAGTCTTTTGCAGCATAAAAAGGAGGAAAGAAAAAGAAAAAATAAATGTTGAAGCACCTTTAAGACTAACTGAATTTTATTCTAGTATGAGCTTCTGTAAACATAAACCCAGTTCTTCAAATGCAGTACCGAGTGATATTAAGGTGTCAGATGTAAACTATATTTATACAGATGTGGGGGGTGGGATATAATGTAATAGGATTCAGAAAGGTGCAAATCGTGTTCCTTAGCCCAAATTTTCAAAGGGCTAGGTGAGGTCATGCAGGTCTTTCAAACCTTCGCAGTAATCATGTAGTGTTGATATATGAAAGCAATAAATCTGCATACCAGAAATCAGTTTTCTTGGGTCCAAGCCACTCTCTGAGAATATTCTTTTTGTTATTTATATGTGCAGTAGCAAGGATTCTTGTGTTAATATATGTAGTGTGCCATGAAGCCTTTGTTCATACTTGGTAATGGATTGGAATTTGTGAATATAATTCAATTCAGCTATTTCTCATTCTAGTCTTCCTATGTAATTTCCTTGTTGAAGGATCATGACGTGTAAATCCCTTACTGTATGTCCAAGAAGGTTGAAATGTTCTGCATCTGGCATTGCCATTTGTACGTACAAACGGTTAGGTTTGCTGCAGCCTCATTCAGGATGGTATTTTTGATGGCTTGTAGCCCATAAAAGTATAGCAGTTTGGTGTATAGCGATTCCATATCCCTATTGTTGAGGTGGAATCTCTTTTGCTGAAGCTTGCATCCATTGTTCTGGGTCCTAGTCTCTGGAAGAGCAGTAAACAAGCTGGCTCCCTCCTCAATATGACATCCTTTCAAATAGTTTTTTGTGGGTTTTTCGGGCTATGTGGCCATGTTCTAGCAGAGTTTCTTCCTGATGTTTCGCCAGCATCTGTGGCTGGCATCTTCAGAAAATGTTTGCCTGGAAAGGACTTGGATATATATATTGTGTGACCTGGAAAGGCAGGAGTGATTTGCATGTGTCTTGTTCTGTTGCTGATGGCAGGCCTCAGGGTGTGAGGGTCTGCAAAAGAGAATTAGTGTCTGCTTGATTAGTGCTCATTGTCTGCTGGGAAACCCCTGACCCTGGGAGATTTCTCATTTGCATTTGTTGAGTCTTGATCTTGCTATCTTTCAGGACTGGTAGCCAAACCTTGTTTACTTTAAGGGATTCCTCTTTCCTGTTGAAATTGTCCAGGTGTTTGTGGATTTCAATGGCTTCCCTGTGCATCCTGACATGGTAGTGGTTGGCATGGTCCAGAACTTCAGTGTTTTCAAACAGTATTTTATGCCCAGGATGGTTTGTGGCATGTTCTGCTACTGCTGATTTTTCTGGCTGGCCCAGTCTGCACTGTCTCTCGTGTTCCTTGATTCTTGTTTGCACACTGCGTTTGGTGGTCCCTATGTAGACTTGTGCTCAGCTGCATGGTATGCGGTAAACTCCTGCGGCTGTGAGAGGGTCTCTCTGGTCCTTGGCTGAGCAAAGCATTTGCTGGATTTTCTTTGTCGGTTTGTAAACCATTTGAAGGTTGTGCTTCCTCACCACTTTCCCTATTCTGTCTGTGACTCCTTTGATGTATGGTAGAAATACCTTCCCTTTGGGTGGCTGCTTGTCTTCACTTCTCTGGGTTTTTCTGGGCTTGACAGCCCTTCTGATGTCTGGGCTGGAATAACCATTGGCCTGTAGGGCCCGGTCCAGGTGCTTCAAATCCCTTCAAATATTTAAACAGGGCTATCATATCACCTCTTAACCTTCTCTTCTCCAGGCTAAACATCCCCAGCTCCCTGAGTCTTTCCTCATAGCGCATGGTTTCCAGATCTTTCAGCATTTTAGTCGCCCTCCTTTGGACATGCTCTAGTTTCTCAATGTCCTTTTTGAATTGAGGTGCCCAGAACGGGACACAATATTCCAGGTGGGGTCTGACCAATATTGCCTCAAGCATTCGAGCCCATACTCGAGACAATAGGTTTTCCTGGATTGCTTCCTTTGTGACATGATTTGCATCTTTGTGGATCTTATTAACTTCTGTCCCACAACTGTATAACTATGGTTTATACCTGAGGTCTTAATATCACTCTGTACTGCATATGAAGAAGTGGGTTTATAGCCATGAAAGCTTATGCTAAAATAAAAACCAGTTAGGGCCTGTATAGACAGGCCAAAATAAAGCTGCTTCAGGCCACTTTTGAGGTATGCTGTTTAAATAACACATACACCTTAAGAGGCCAGAAGCTGCACCAACTTTGGCGTGGCTTCTGGCCTCTTAGGATGCATGTATAATTTAAAGCATATCTCAAAAGTGACCCGAAGCAGCTTTATTTTGGCCTGTCTGTATGGGCTCTTAGTCTTAAAAGTGCTGCCACGTTTCTTTTTTTTCCTTCCCCCTCCCTTCCTACTTTTTATGCAATTAGAAGAGATAACCAATATGGAGTATCTAGCCTTTAACAGAAATTTGCTCAGCCAGGAGGCTGAGCAAATTTCCATGTCTATCCTAAGATCAATCCACTGTAGTCATAAGACAGATAAGGGGTCCGAAATTGTAAAGCAGGGGTCAGCAATCCCTGGCCCGCGGGCTGGATCCGGACCGGCGAGGCGGCAGGACCAGCCCCAGCCTGGTGCTGCTGCTGCCACCAAAGCCCCCGCCGGTTAGGGATGGCATATCCCTAATGTGGAGAGAGAGGTCTGGGGCCGCAAGGACCGTAGGGGAGCCCACGGAGGCGGCAGGCCGCTTCCACGGGCTCCTTCTCGGCCCTTGCGGCCCCAGGCCTCCCTCCGGAGAGAGAGGCCTGGGGCTGCAAGGAAATTGGGGGAGTCCGCAGAGGCGGCAGGCCGCTTCCGCGGGCTCCTTCTCGGCCCTAGTGGCCCCAGGCCTCCCCCTTGGAGCCCTTTCGGCCGAAGGGAAGGGCCTGGGACAGGTGCCCAAGCCCTTCCCTTCGGCTTTCCTCCCCTTCGGCCGAAAGGGGTCCCTTGGAGCCCTTTCGGCTGGAGGGAAGAGCGGAAGGGAAGGGCCTGGGACAGGTGCCCAAGCCCTTCCCTTCAGCCGAAAACTCTGCCCCTGGCATGCAGCTCCGCCCCAGAGGGTGGAAGCTCAACCCCCGGCACACGGCCCCCCCCCCGGAGGATGGAAGCTCCCCCCCCTGGTTTCGCCCCCCCAGTTGTCTGAGGAACAGTAACCCGGCCCCCGGCTCAAAAAGGTTGCCTACCCCTGTTGTAAAGGCTAGCCATCATATCACTCAGATCTCACCTGATTTCAGATGCTATGCAGTGTCAGGTATGCTTAATACTTGTTTGGGAGACTGAGTTACTAATCAACACGTAGTACCACGTAGGGCTAGGAAACAGTCCTGCCTGAAATCCCAGACAGCTCCTTCCTGTCAGAGTTGATACCGGAATATCATCAGTATCATCAATTCTTACTGCAACTTCCCCACTACCAATACAGCGGTTGCAGGTGGGAAAACAGCTGGCAGGTTGGAAGCCGCAGTAGTTGGGAGTCCTGACAGAACTGCTGATAGTACTAAAGATGGTATTGGTACCAAGGATGGTTGAGTCAAACCTGAGGACTTAGGTATCAAAAGCTCCTTCGATTTTTGGTGACCTTGTTTTCCTAACTCCAATATGGTGGACGTAGCAGTGAAGAGGGAGTAGTTGGACGCAGCTTTCTCAACCACTTGAAGGGACTTCTTCCAACAATACGACTTAAGTCTAGAAGCCTAATTCTTTAATGCCTGGCCAGTGAACCCATGGCAAATCGGGCACTGTTGGACAATATGCATCTCACCCAAACAAAAAAGGCATTCTGAATGGGTTTCCAAAAGAGAAACTTTGTGCCCACAAGTGAGACAAAGCTTGAGCAGAGAAGCAGAGGTCATAAAATAGAGTGGAATGAGGGGAGAAGTCCCAAAGTAAAGGGAACGTGTTTTTCTTAATAAAGAAAAAGAAAGAAGGAAAGTAAGAAGAAAGCTAAACAACTTGGAAAGCAGAAGTGTAAGAAAAAAATCCACAAAAGGAGTGAAACCACTCAGCCAAAAACACCTGAACAAAGTCACTCTTTCCGCAGATGAAGAGAAAATGAGGGGAACATAGCCTGGTGTGCTAGGACATTGAAACTGGGAGCACGGGACAGGGTTCCCACCAAACTACTCAGCTATAGAAAATTCTGAATGAGGTCTCTGCGCAGGCATTAAACCCAAATGTCTGAGGCACAGACACTACAAAGAACTGCAAATACTGATAAGCCAGCCCTAAGTTGTTTTACATTCTTCCCACTGATATACATGTGAAGAAATAAAATGGGAAGCTGGCTTTGTACGCAACATTATACTGTGGAAGCATATGCAAACATATACAGGTTTTTCCTATAGCTAGTCTTCTTTGGGCAGCTGGAAGAAATTAACCAGTGAAATATGTCGAACACATTACAAAACATACATGTGCTCTTTGGCAGATATATTCAAAATCTGATGTTTTCGGTATAAACCAAGTCAAATCATAATTTTGAAGAAAAAGGCACTGAATCAGATCACCAAAAACTTGCACAAGAGAACCTCCACTATTTTGAGATTGATCATATTAACAGCAGTTATAGTGCAATGTCATGTTTCAATGTTCTTGTTGTTGTGTGTGCCTTCAAGCCATTTCCAACTGGTGGCAGTAAGGTGGATTTCCTGACAAGATTTGTTAAGAGGAAGTTTATCATTGTCTTCTCCTGAGGCTGAGAGCATGTGACTTGCCCAAAGCTACCCAGTGGGTTTCCTGACCCAAGCTGGGAATCAAATCCTGGTCTCCAAAGTTGTAGTCCAACACTCAAACCGCTATGCCACACTGGCTCTCATATGGTTGAAACACAAGTTTTAAAATGGTCTAAAGGACAGTGTTAACAGAAATAATACCTGGAAGGTATAATCACTATTGATATGGTTGCATTCTTTAACATCTAAGAATCAAAGACAGATTCTATTACTATACTTGAATTTTAAGGACCATGCCACTTTTGCAGTGTATACATTTCACTGTGGGTGACTATATCAATATGCTAAAGTTTATTTAATTGTGGTTTCCTAACATTATTAGAATTAGTAACAAATTTTTAGGTTGAAGTTATAGCTGCACTTAATGGATATTTTGCTATTTACACTGAAAGTTTTACTACAGTTATCCTAAAATATTCTTATTGACCCAATTGGAATGTAGGCAAGTGAAAGATTCACAAACCAGTTGAACAAGAGTACCTGGATTTCATCAGCCTTTGATCACAATCCAGTACCACTGAAGTTCTATCCACGTTTTACCAGTGACTTCAGAGGTTGAAGAATTGTAACCTTTGCCTCTCTTTGGACAAAGGTGAACTGCATTTAAGGACTCTTGTTTAACTGGTCTGTGAATTCATTGGTTCATCTTCACTTTCTTTGCTTCAGAATTAAGTTATCTTCTCCCAGTTCAGAATTCCCTTACCAAGTAAATAACATTAGAAAAGCTTAAATAATATTTACTTACTGACTGACTATTATAAATACAGAACCAGTTAAATCTATTTTCAGTATCACTACAATCCTTATTAACCACTGGTGCATTCATTTCCCTGTCTATAACTCTGAGTTACTAATCAACATGATTAGAGCAACACTCTTTGAAAGGACATTAAGTATCTCATTACAAACAAAATCTTCAACGAAAGCACAAGTTCAAAAAGCATTCTGAAAATTAAAACTGAGCACTTTTTTTCTAAAAGGAAAAGAAAAACCTTTCCAGTAGGGCTTGGGTTGTTCCTAGAAGGCACACTATGTCCCTTTGGTTAAAACCAAGGCAGAAGTCTGGGCTGCAGTCCAAAAACCACTTACTTGAGAACAATTTTGCTTTTTTCAAAGTGATTTCAACATCACAACAACCTACTCCATCCTTGACATCTCACAGATGAACTATGAAAAATAAATTAGCCAAGGCAGAATATTCTATTACATGTCTGCTGATGAAATTGAGTGAGACTAATGAGAACACAAGAACACTTTTAAAATGTGATCTCTTTTGTAAAAAAAAAAAAACCCTCACAAATTGTTAAAAAGGAAAGGTGAGTGACTGAGGAAAGTTGAATAATGCTGCTTTAGTTTTATTTCAGTTATGTGAATTTTTAATATTTTTTTCTCTTTTGCTACAATTCCAAGAGTTCATTTACACATTTTATATATATATTGTAACAGTCAACTAAAAGTCCACATGGTTATCTCAAATACAAGTCATGCCAGATTAATCTGATTTCTGTTTTTCATATATATAAAATTACTAGCTTGGTAGATGAAGGGAATGCTGTGGATATAGCATATTTTGATTTCAGTAAAGGCTTTGAAAAGTCCCCCACTTGGTATCCTGGCAAAAGAGCTAGTAAAATATGGACTAGATAATGCAACTGTTAGGTGTATTTGTAGTTGGTTGACCATTTGAACCCAAAGGGTGCTCAGCAATGGCTCCTCTTCATCTTAGCGAGAAGTGATCCGTGGGGTGCTATACAGTTCTGTCCTGGGCCCAGAGCTATTCAACATCTTTATCAATGACTTGGATGAAAAAAGAGAGGTCATGCTTATCAAATTTGCAGATGACATCTAATTAGGAGCAGCTAATACCCCGGAGGAAAGGATCAAAATTCAAAATGACCTGAATAGATTGGTATCCACAGGGGATTCGTTACACACACACACACACACACACACACACCCCATGGATACCAAAATCCGCTGATGCTCAAGTCCCATAGTACTCAATGGTGGTGTGACCACATGGCCGCACCACCATGGAGGACAATGGCACTTTGCCCCTGCCCGATGCCAGCCTCACCATTCTCAATGCGGCAGGCAGCAGGGATCTACCTCTTCTTCCACCTCTTTCTCTTTGTCACCTCCTCTTCCTCCTCCTTCCTCGTCTTCCTCTTCTTCGCTCTTCCTCCTCTTCTTCTCCTCCACTTCTTCCCCATTGCCGCTACTGCGCCTCTTCCTCCTCCTTTCTCTTACCTCGCCTTCTCTGTCTTCCCCCTCTTCCTCTCCCCCCTCCATTGCGCTGCCACTGTTTGTCCTCATTTTCTTCCTCCTCCTCCTCTATTTTGCTCTTCCTCCTCCTTTTTCTTCCTCCTCCTCTTCCCCACATCCTCCATTTTTGCCTCCTCCTCTTACCCTCCTCTGTTGCCCTGCTGCCACTCATCCTCCTTTTCTTCCTCCTCTTCTCCACTCTTCCTTGTTCCCCTTCTCCCTCCTCCTCATCCCTACCACCTTCTCCTCCTCTGCCAACGGTGCCCCCCCCCCCGCAGGTATATGCTCAAATCTATGGATGGCAAGTCCGTGGATACAGAGACTGGACTGGACTGTACTACACTTGGGGGGGGGGATGAAATGCTGATACAGGATGTGGGACACCTGGCTTGACAACAGTATATGTGAAAGGGATATAGAAGTCTTAGTAGACCACAAGTTAGACATGAGTCAACAGAGTGATGCGGCAGCTTAAAAAGCCAACATGATTCTCAGCTGCATCAATAGAAGTATAATGTCTAGATTGAGGGAAGTAATAGTGCCGCTCTATTCTGCTTTTGTCAGGCTTCACCTGGAATATTGTGTCCAGTTCTGGGCACGACAATTCAAAAAGGACGCTGACAAGCTGGAGTGTATCCAAGGGAGGGTGACCAAAATGGTGAAAGGTCTGGAAACCATGCTCCATGAGGAGAGACTTAGGGAGCTGGTTGTGTTTAGTCTGGAGAACAGACAGTTAAGAGGTAATATGATAGCCCTGTTTAAATATTTGAAAGGATGTCATACTGAAAATGGAGCAAGATTGTTTCTGCAGCTCTAGAGAATAGGACCCAGAGCAATGGATTCAATCGATAGGAAAAGAGATTCTACCTAAACATTAGGAGCAATGTCTTCAAAGTAAGAGCTGTTTGACAGTGGAACACACTCCCTTGGAGAGTGACGGAGTCTCTTTCTTTGGAGGTCTTTAAACAGAGGCAGGATGGGCATCTGTCAAGGGTGCTTTGATTGTATATTCTTGTATGGCAGGGGGTTAGATTGGATGGGCCTTGGGGTCTCTTCCAACTCTGATTCTATGATCATCAATGACTGATTACAGACATTCACAATATAGGAACTCAATGAGACAGCAGGTATGTAACACTTCCCAATGACCTAGTTATCTATAGCCAGTGAAATTTGACTTCTGATGCAAATGTGGCACTGAATACCTGTGTCAAAAGAAGGATGAGGGAGCACAACACTGTGTGTTCACCTGGCCATCTCAGGAGCTCTTGACACCATTGAGGCCATTATTCTTCTTGATCATCTGGCCAAGATGGTGTTATGGACTACAGTACTACCTGGTCCTACTTAGAATGCCAGTTCTAGAAAGTAATGCTGGGGAACTATAAGCTACCTTACTAGTGCTAGGATGTTCCATGGGTCTCTCTCTTTTCTTCAATGCAGCTTAATGTTTATTTATTTAACTATATACCCCATCTTTCTAGCAAAAGAATACAGCTCAAGGCAGCTCAGAGTAATAAAATCATATAAAAACAGAACAAAACAAATTAAAAATACAGTGAAAAGCACACAAACTGGGTGACATATGGCCATCCAGAGACTTAAAGAGAGCTGTCAATACACTGACAGCAACTACCTCCATTTTTTTCTTTCAGGTGACACTACAGGTGCTAAATTGTTGTTTGAAGCTGGCAGTGAATGGATAAAGGCCAACAAGCAGCAACTCCATCCAAGTAAGGGGGAACATATGCAGTTTGCCTCAGCTGTATGGAGCTGTTTAAATTGTTCTGGATGACATATACTTCTCCTAATGAAGCCAGTTTGTACTTAAGACATACAGTTAGGTGTACACATGAATTGTTATTTGTGATTTAAGTATTTCTAGCAGCCTCAACCGTATCTGTACTATGGTATCCTGTCCACTGTTATTTGATAACATCAAGATTAAACTATTTCAGGGGCTGCCTTACAGCATTATTCAGGCATTGCACTCAGTCCAAAATGACAACTGTCTTGATACTGACCAGAATCTCTCAAATGAAACATTTTTCTTCACCTCTAAGACAGCTTCATTGCCTTCCAATCTGTTTCTAAACACAATTGAAAGTGCTAGATTGTTAAAATTTGGGAGTTGGATAAAATGGATAAATTGGTGACACTGATTAAAAAAAAATTGTCCACCAATTTTTCCTTAAAGGACTGAGAAATATTTTAGCTGTATATGAAGAAGCAAGCAGGGAGGATTCTGGTTGTAGACTTAGAGATCTGAAGCAACACAGTTTATTTTTTAAAGTCGGAAGTAGGGAAAAAAAGGTTTTTTTCTGGGAAAGTGTGTGTGTGTGTGTCGAGCACCAACATTCTCAGATGGGGAAGTTGGAAGTTAATTTTTGTTTGCATTTGTTGTATTAATTAGGTTGTGCTGATGAAGTGTATAGTGTTACAGTTTTATATTTCTAGTTTTAAAGGGGGTGGGAAGTGGAGAGATTGGGGCTGGAGTTAGTTTAGTTATTTTGTGTTAGTTTTGTAGGTTTTGCTTATTTGTTTAATGTTTGAAGATGTATATGTGAAGTATTAGTAATTTAGATGTTCTCTGTGTAATGCATTTTTTTATTTTTGCATGTATTTGATTTTGTCTATTGTCAAAAAATATTTATATATATATATATATGTATGTATAGTGATGGTTTTAATTGAAATGCCTGTATACAGTTAGGGATTCATTTATCCAAAAACATGATTTCCCACTTGAACGTGCCCAACCATTAACAAAGCAGTAAGCAGGGTCAGCTCGGGTTAGCACTTGGATGGGAGACTGCCAATGAACACCAGATGCTGGAGGCTATATTTCAGAGGAAGGAACTGGCAAAAACACCTCTGAGTACTCTTTGCCTAAGAAAATCATATGAAATTCATGGAGTTGCTGCCATAAATCAACAGGTAGCACACGAAACCTTCTCTGAGCGCTACATGAGCAGAAATTGGTTAGTGTTTCTGTCTGGGATAGCCTGTTTATTTATTTAGGTATTTATATCCCGCCCTTCAGCCCTAATGGCTCTCAGGGTGGCTTACATTATAGAATACTTAACACCAGTCTAACCCAGTCTAATTACAGAGCAAAATTTAATGGATTTTAAGCAATGGGAAAAGATCTTCTGTATACCAAGCTGTTTTAAAAGTTTGCTCCTCTGATTCACACATTTTTCGCTGACAATTTTGGTAGTTTTCTCCTCCTCTTTTGTTGTTGATTTGAAACTTTTTTACTGTCTAAATATGCTGAAGACACCAGATCCCATCTGATCTTAGAAGAGAAGCAGGGTGAATCCTGAAGTCGAAGGCTTTCATAGCCGGCATCAATGTTTTTTGGTGGGGTTTTCAGACTATGTGGCCATGTTCTAGAAGATTTTCTTCCTGACGTTTTGCCAGCATCTGTGGCTGGCATCTTCAAGATGCCAGCCACAGATGCTGGCGAAATGTCAGGAAGAAAATCTTCTAGAACATGGCCATATAGCCCGAAAAACCCACAAGAAACCAGGGTCAATCCTGTTTAGTATTTGGATGGTAGACTGCCAATGAAAACCAGGTGCTGTAGGCTATATTTCAGGGGAAGGAACCACCTCTGATTATTCCTATGAAATTCACAGGGCCACCACAGATTGACAGGTGACCTAAGACACATACACACATTGCATTAATTGTAATTTTGCATTTATAAGTCAGATATTTTTATTCCAAAAAGCAGGGGTAAATACTGTTAAAATACCATCTACTCAACTAAGGCTACTGCTTTCCTCTTTACCATCAACAGCAATTTCTTCTAAGTAGGGGCCCAAGAATAGTTCTCTATTCACAGAATGTCAATACATTTGTGCCTTTTAGGGTGTATCCTCATGGCAGAAATAAAGCTGTCTGATACCACTTTAACTGCCATTACTCTATCTTCTGGAATCCTGGGATTTGAAGTTTGGTGAGGCACCACAGCTCTCTGACAGACCAGGCTGAATACACCACCAAACTACAAATCTCAGGATTCCAAAGGATAGAATAATGTGGTGTGAAACTGTTTTATTCCTCCAATGTGGAATTTATGTTTAGAACAGCAAGTGAGGGAAAAAATTCCTACATTAAGACCTGAGGAAAGGACTAATTATATATTCCAGTGAACACATAGGTCTGGGACAGACAGGCCTTTGCAGCGCCCTCGTCATGGTGCAAGGGTTGCCTGGTGGGTGGAGCACCCACATGCCCAGCAACCCTTGCATGTGACAAGGGCGCCGCAGCTGCAGTGCGCCCACCAGACGGGACACATAACGGTGATGTTGCAGCTGCGACGCTTCCAGGTGGGGTGGCGCAGCTGTGATGTCACCGTGCCGGCTCTGGTGCTTTGCAGCGCTGCAAAAAGGAACTGCTTGCGGGCGCTCCTTTTTTGCTCCGCAGCAGCACCACACAATTTGTTTGCTGTGGCACTCCTGCGGAGCAAAGAGAGGCACCAGCAGGCCACCTTTTTTGGGCGGTCTGTACCGCGCCATAGTAAAACAAATTGCCTTTTTTTGGAACCAGCATAGCATAGTGAGTGTTGGACTAAGACTCTGAAGATCAGGGTTTGATTCCTGGCTCACATGCTCTCAGCCTCAAGGGAAGGCAATGAATAAATCTGAATAAATCTTATCAAGAAAACCCCATGATAGATTCGCCTCAGGGTCACCATAAGTCCAAAATGACTTGAAAGCATACAGCAAGAACAACAACAACATGCCTTTTGTATGCTAAAAAAACAATTAATGAAAGAAAAGTTCTACAGATTTTGCAACTATATTAAAATATAAACTACACAAAATAACGTTATGAGAGTGCATATATCCATAAATACAATATGAATGAAAATGAGCTGGATATTTTTCAAGTCAAAGGTAAGTCATGAACTTTCTTTATGTCACTTTGTATCTAAGATGTTTTGCTGTCCTTCAGTAATTCATAAGGAACAGTAATATTTATTTACAGCAATAATGCCAACCAACATTTGTGTACCTATACATATAATCAGCTATGGCTTTCCTACAGTTGTAAGCAACCTTGGGTTTTATACTGGAAGAAAGGCAGACAAAAAATTAAATAAATAAATACAATTTTCTTTAAACTCTGATAAGCTAAATACATCATGTCCTTCTCACAAGATCTTTATTTTTAAAAAGCATACAACATTTCTATGCTAGAACAATTTCTTTATATTAAATAGCAAACATTCTAGTTCACTTTTAGGAAGTCAACTGGAAATTATTGTATTAATTACCTAATGTTGGTTGTTGTTTTTGTGTGCCTTCAAGTTGTTTCTGAACCTATCATGGGGTTTTCTTGGCAAGTTACTTCAGAGGTGGTTTGCCAATAAATTATTAAATACACTCATCCCTCCACATTCGCTGGGGTTGGGGGCAAGGGACCCCCATGATTGCGGAAAAAACATGAATAACAAAAACACTATGTTTTTACCTGAGAGAACACCTCTCTAGGAATCTCTAGGTCCTCCAGTGCAACTCTGTGGCCAATATCTGCCAGACACTGATCATAGAATTACACTGGAGGAGCTGCTACAAATGCCTAGTGGAGTGTTCTCTTTAGGAATGTCCCTAGGTCCTTCAGTGCGACTTTTAGTTAAAGCTGCAACCATAGTTGCTCTGGAGGACCTAGATATTCCTAGAGAGAACATATTATTAAAATCCATGAATAATCAAATCCGCAAAATTCAAAGCTACAAACATGGAGAGACGAATGTACACCTGCATAACCACACATGTGATTATGGCACAATTTTTAACATTACACAGGTCCAAAGTTTCATTTGTTCATAGACCTCACAGACCATTTCGGTCTGCAAAATTATGTACGTAACAATAAATAAGAGCCAGCGTGGTGTAGTGGTTTGAACTACAACTCTGGAGACCAGAGTTCGAATTCCCAGCTCAGCCATGGAAAACCACTGGGTGACCTTGGGCAAGTCACACTCTCTCAGCCTCAGGGGAAAGCAATGGCAATCCCCCTCTAAAGAAACTTGCCAAGAAAACCCCATAATAATGTTGCCATATGGTCATCATAGGTCAGAAAGGACTTGAAGGCACACAACAACAATAATAATAAATGCCGTGTTTGTAGATTCAGGTAGCTTTTCTAAACCGCAATCTTATTTGTACTTATCTAACAGTATGACCTATCTGGCACTGTGATGTTCATTCTGGAATAAAGATACCTTGGCTTGCCCTAGAACTTCCACATGGAATCCACATTAGCCAGCTGGCTGCTCTCATGACTACTACTACTACTGTGCAATAAGGATATCCTTTTGCAAGAGAATTTGGAAAAGCAAAGGGGAAAAAGAAGCACTCCCAGGTATACAATATTAAACACAAGCAACTGAAGGCATTTGGTATGACAGGGACTACCCAACAAGCAGACCAGGAAAGGTGATTTTAATGCCCAACCATTACCCCTGGGAAAGGGAATTTTCCTATTTTACTATTACAGCCATCCCTGCTATGGTTTGCCTCAACGCACTACACTTACAAATCTCTTCTTACAGGCTGCATCTGCACTGCAGGAATAATCTGGTTTGACACCAGCTTTATTTGCCGTGGCTCGATGCTATGTAATGCTGGGAATGATAGTTTTGTGAGACATTTAGCCTTCTCCTTGTGAGACATTCAGTACTGTGACATATTTAGCTCTGCTCCGATGCCACAATTTACTAAAGTTCCCAGAGTTCCACAGCACTCAGGCATGGCAGTTATAGGGCCAAGACACCCTGCAGAAATAATCCAGTTTGAGACTGCTTTAACTACCCTGGCTCAGTGTTAGGGAATCCTGAGAACTGTTGTAAATTGTGGCACCAGAGCAGAGATAAATATGAGAGAGGCTCCAAAACATTTTGCGGAAATCATCCCGTTTGAGAGTATTTTATCTGCCCTGGCTCAATGACAGGGAATGCTGGGAACTGTAGTTTTGTGAGACATTTAGCCTTCTCTCTCAGGGAGCTCTGGTGCCATGATAACCTACAGTTCCCAAGATACCCTTGCACTGAGCCAGGGCAGTTAAAGTGGTCTCAAAGCGGATTATTTCTGCAGGGTGATTTGGACCAAAGTGGTGTCAAACTGGATTATTCCTGCAGTGTGTTTTGAACCAGAGATGGCTAAATGTTGTATTGAGGAGGGAGCCAGCTTGTTTTCTGCTGCTCCAGACTAGGCCCCGGAGCACTGGATGCAAGCTGCAGGGAAAGAGATTCCACCTCAACATCCTGACAGTAAGGGATGTTCGACAGTGGAACACACTCCTTCCTCGGAGTGTAGTGGAGTCTCCCTCCTTGGAGGTCTTCAAACGGAGGCTGGATGGCCATCTGTCACAGGGGATGCTTTGATTGTGATTTCCTGCATGGCAGAATGGGGTTAGACTGGATCAGGGCCCTTGGGGTCTCTGCCACTTCTATGAGTCTATGATTCTAAATGTCTCTCACAAAAACTACAGTTCCCAGGATTCCCTAACCCTGAGCCAGGGCAGTGAAAGAGGGTCTCAAGGTGGGTTATTTCTGGGGTGTGTTTGGGACCCAAAGTGGTGCCAAGCCGGATTATCCTTTGCAGTGGGAATGATGCAGCCAAGATGCCAAGGAAACTGAGCAGCTGCAAGCCCTGGGGCTGGTGGTGGTGGCGGTGGTGGTGGTGCTTTGCTCCCCGGACCAAGAGGGAGGGAGACACAGACAGGCAGAGGGCTGGGTCCCTTCCAGGGCAGCCCGGCCTCTCCCTCCCTCTTCCCCCCTCCGCTCACTCACGCTTGCCTCCGAGCGATAAGGCGGTGCATGGGAGTCGCCATCTTAGCCACCGGCGGCGGCAGAGGAGGAGAGGCGAGCGGTGCATGCTGGGAACTCCGCCCTCCCGCTCTGGTTGTGGCCCTCCTTCCTTCCTCTTTCCAACACCTGCCCTGCTAATGCTGCTGCTGCTGCTGCTGCTGCTGCTGCTGCTGCTGCCTCCTCCTCCTCCTATCCCAGCCTCCTCCTGGCCTCCATTTTGAGCTCACCACTCACCAGCAGCAGCAGGGAGTCACATTTTTAGATCCCTGTTTTTAGCTTTTCTTTCCTCATCTCCTACATATATATAAATATATATTGTTTTGTTTCTCACAGGTCCTCCATTTTGTGGTGCCTTTTCTTCAGTGCTTCCTCCCCCCCAAACTGTGCCCTTTAAGAGCATTTGGACTCCAGCTCCCAGAAGCCCCAGCCATGTTGGCCAACAGTGTGGGATTCTGGGAGCTGAAGTCCGTTGGGTTGCCCTTTTGTGAAGCTGCTCTGAGTCCCAGTTCTGGGGGAAGAGCGGGTTACAGAGAGATATAATTGATGATGATGATATTCCCTTAAAGAGCACTGTTTGAGGAGCACAGGCACTCAATTCCATACAAGTTGAACAAGAGTCAACAGTGTGATGTAGCAGCTAAAAAGGCCAATGTGATTCTAGACTACATGAATAGAAATAGGGAAGTAATAGTGCCACTCTATTCTGCTTTGGTCAGGCCTCACCTGGAATACTGTGTCCAGTTTTGGGTACCACAATTCAAAAAGGATGTTGAGAAACTGGAATGTGTCCAAAGGAGGGTGACTAAAATGGTGAAGGGTCTGGAAACCATGCCCTATGAGGAACAACTTAGGGAGCTGGGGATGTTTAGCCTGCGAAAGAGAAGGTTAAGAGGTGATATGATAGCCCTGGTTAAATACTTGAAATAATCCAGTTTGACACTGCTTCAACTGCCCTGGCTGAGTGCTATGGAATTCTGGGAACTGTAGTTTATTGTGGCATCAGAGCTCTCTGGCAGAGTAGGCTGAATGTCTCACAAAACTACAGTTCCCAGAATTCCCTGGCATTGAGCCAGGGCTGCTAAAGCAGTCTCAAATGGGATTATTTCTGCAATGTGCTTTGGACCTCTATCTAAAAATCCCTTTAGTGCTCTTGGATGCAGCTCATCCGGCCCTAGAGAATTCAGTTAATTTAGAGTATCTAGGTATCTCTTTGCGGCATCTTTACCTGTTTTGGAGTGTAGCCCCATTGCTGCATAATGTATTCTATTTCCCCCAGTTAGGGCACTGTCTTCCCTTTGGGAGAAGACTTAGGCAAAGAAAATATTAAACAGTTCAGTCTTTTCTCTCTCCCCTGTTAGCATTTCAGCACTTTCTCTTCTATCAAAGTTGTTGTTTAATAACGACAGTAACAACTATAACAACACAGTGATTGGCAACAGTGTTATGTTTTTAGTGTTACAAGAAACATTTACTTTGTACATTTTTATGTGTCTTTTCAGTATTATTTAAAGAAAGTGATTAAAAGTAATTTAAAAGCAAAGAACTTGAGGACTATAAATACTGATTATCCACCATCATTAAAAATAACTCTAGTTATTTTTAAATTCATTATTATTAAAAAGTAACATTAATTAAAAACAACATTTGAAGAGCTGGCAGTTTTACATAATTTCAGTCTTCATCCTATTTTGGACTCTGCCAGGAGGAGCGGAAATCCAAGCATTCGATACAGTAAAGTTTCCACTTCTTTGTGAGTAGATGCTCCATGTGCCATTTTATTTGGGAGAAATCAATATACAAAGATCTTCCCAGATGTAGAGATACGCTATAGCTCTTCATTTTATTACTGTCATGCTACTGAATAAGCATAGAGCCTCTTCTCACAAGATAAGGCTGATAATCTTACATCCAATGAGGAAAGTATGGACAGTTCCTGGGTCTGAGATGGTTATTTCTGTTTTTGCAAAAGTACTGTCAATAGGGCTGTGATCTTCAGCTCATGAGTCTCGCCGTGAGTCTAATGCGTAGTCCCATTTGACTCAGTCAGTGGCAAAGAATATTATATGGAACAGCAATTCTCAGTGTAAGATCCAACATGGGAAAAACCAGCAGAAAGGAAAAGTAATTACATTTTAAAGAAATTACACCAAGATGATGAAACAGAATAAATCAGATGGAATTACTCTGGGAGAACTGGTAGATGTGAATACAGTTCAAAGGCAAAATTAATCTTGACATTTTATCAGGTTTTCTTCAGTGTATTCTTTGGGGAAGTCCTGTCCAAATGCAGTAGATTCTCCATCCTCATTCCCACTATCTTTTACACTGGATTGCAATTAAGTTGAACTGGTTTAAATGATCATGGTTCCCACTTGAACTGAATCGCTGAAGTGATTTGGAGAGTGGGGCCATGCACTAGGCCCATTTAACTCACATCTTTTTTACCCTTGTGTTTTCCACTTCTTTTTGGGTAAATCGATTCTGCACAGTGGGAACCAGATGCGGATTGAAATCGATTTAAATTTCCCCTTCGGACAGTTGGAGCAGGTCGATTTTGAATCGATTCATTCATAAATGTGAGTCACAAGTGGGTTATTTTACAGGGGAACATGCAATCAGGCAAATGTAGTGGGGACCACGCTCTGCTGTCAAATCTATCAATTGATTCAGATCGCAAACTGATTTATTTGTAAGTGGGAATGAGGCCCCAAGTATCTCCATAACTTCAAGGAAAAGTATAAATCTGGAAACAGTTCTACAGCATCCATGACCATATACCATGGGCTCATGAGCTAGTGGGGCTTTTTGTGGGTAAGACTAAGCAGGGGTAAGTGTTTTGACCACATGGACTATCCTTACATATCCAAGCAGTAAAAGACACGATTTCATGGTGTTGTCTCATTCATATTCATCGACAGTAATTAGAAATGAAGCTAGGAAATACTCTCTAGCAGATGGGAAACATTAATACCCCAGAATAATATTGTTGCACAATTCACATAAAACTAGGCCTACAAAATAAGCATTTAAAGACACTGTCACCTCAAGAATTTTAATCCTTATTTCTAGGTTTCAGCCACAGGTTATGTACAGTATATGTTTTTTAAAGACAAAAAAGAAGAAAAAAGAAAAAAAGGACAAAACTGTCCCAACAAATCTATTGCATTTTTCCACTGGGTACCTTTTTGTCCCACACCATGTAATTTATTGTACTGTAATTGAAATAAACTGCCTCATGCTGTTATGTGGTTGAAACATGAAGTAGGGAACCCAGTGTAAGTGCCTAAATAAGAAATGACCTCTCCCCCATCCTCAAAGGCTAGAGATCAACGAGTGCACACTTACTTGTACTTGTCAAGGAAGGATAAAGCAGAGATATCAATCTCCTAATGGGCATGACTGAAACATTCATGGACAGACATCCAGACTGACAGCTGGAGATATCTTCTGGAAATGCCCAGGATCAGAAAAGGATGAAAAGAAAGAAATAGTGCTACAACCTATTAAATTGCTTCTTACTGAAAGCATTCAGATCCATGAAAAGGCATGTCATTCATGGCAAAAATAGGCATTGCAAGTAGTCAGAGCATGAAACAAGAGGAGCCCTGTCAAAGTCTAGAAGGCTCTTGACATCACTCAATTGAAGGCATACATTCCCCTCCTGTTTCTGAGAGTGGGTGAGGAGTGTGTCTCAATGGCGTCACTAGGGTTGCCATCACCCAGTGTAGTATCTCACAGTGTCACCCTCCGCCATTGACTTCCTACCATGCCACACTATACAGAATCCTTAGTAATGTTTTTTCTACGAAAGTTACTAATAAGTATGTGGGAAGTGTGGGCTACACCAGGTGACATCCTAAGGGAGGGGTGACACAACTGTTCCCCAAACATCTGCTTTTTGGCAGGAATGGGCTGTGGCATTTGCCTACTTCCCTTTCCCTTATAATTCTCATATATCACTTATAATTCTCATATAATGGCAACAGTTGTGACATTTGTGACAAACAACTAGCAAAATTAAAATTATACCTTTACATTACAATATGATACACACAGCCTAAATATAGTTACGTGTACATAGTTTCATGTGGTTAAAATTAAAATTTGGTAAGATGTGATGTTTTTAAATAACATTTAAAAAGAACATACTTTTTTAAAAAAAATAAAATTAAAAAACCTGAGGCCTCTTCTTTCTTCTCCCACTGAACCTTGCCCCCCACACACCATCTCTTCTGCTGAGCTTCAGCATTTGAAAGGGACATAGGCAATTGCCATAGCCCATTTCTGCCAAAAAGCAGATGTTTGGGGAACAGTCATGTCACCCCTCCCTTAGGATGTCACCTTGTGTAGCCCACACCTCCCATGTACGTCTATTGAAACCTGTGGTGTTTCATGGACAATATGGAGCCTTGAAAGAAATATCATACCCAGTCTCAGGTCACTACCATTTCAGAGCAACAATGAGCTGAATAGATTTTATACATTTAAAAAGTACTTCAGGTTTGACAGGGAAACAGTCACTGATAAGCTGGTTACCTTTCAGGACATCTATACTATGCTGATCAGCTTCAAAGTGATTCAGGCCAGGAAGAGATCTGAAAAGAACAGCTGGTTGATTTCAGAAGTAAATGCCCACTCTAGGTGCCCTTTCACATTATACAGTTATAGCACTATGATTCCAGTTTAACTGCCATGGGGCCATTCTATTCCTAGAATTTGTAGTTCAGGGAAACACCAGAGCTCCCTAACTGAGAATTTTAAATATCTCTCCCTGCCAATCCTTGAATTTCATAGGATGGAATGCTAGCAGTTAGTGCTATACTGTGTAGTGTGAAACAGCCTGTAGTAGAGTTATTTATTTGTCGGATACATATCCTGCCTTTCTCTGAAAATGGGATTCAAGGCTGCTAAGCTAAGATGCCAAGCAAACCAGATAAACATTACATAATAATGTTACTGTGATGCTAAGACCTCATATGCTCTGAAGGGAGACATTTACCTGGGCAGGTGGGCAGGCAGGTAGGTACAGAAGCCCTGCTTAGTTACAGCATGGTGACAACATTAGTTGAGTAATATTCTCACACTGAACAAAACTTGGTGGCAGACGTCTTTTCTGCCAGCTTAGAACTGGCAGAAGGCCTGCCAACCAATACATTGACACCATTCAACAGAATAAACTATACACATCCTTGCACACACAGGCTGTTATTTCTGTGGGAGGGCATCAGACAAAAAACCAGCAGATGGTTTATCACTTGCAAGGACCACTGCAGCATCCACGTGACATACTCCGGGTAGAGTAACTGGTACAAAGAATGGTCCTTTACTGAGGGACATTTCCTTTAGCAGAGATTATTTTGTTCTTGACATGGAAAATTATTCCAAGGTACTATTAAAGTTAGTTCATTCTGCAAATAAATACAAAAAATATTTCCCTTCAAAGTTTACATCTTTTCCCTTTTGTTGGGGTGGAGGGTTTCACAACCAAGTATAGCTGCTGTTGTTACTTCCAGTTAGAAATAAATAGTAGCATTTTTAGGACACAGACACGCCCACCCCACCAAAGGAGGCCTTTTGGACATTCAGAATAAATGTTCCACACACTTCATGTGAAGATTTTGGACTTTGGGTATTGTAAGATCACCACATTTCACAGCCACAAATACCCCTGTGGATATGGGACACTTTTATCCCCTGGAATACTATTGGAATACTCATGTGGTCGGAAAATATCCTAGAAGCTGCTTAATGCAAGTTTTGTTGTTGTTGTTTTTCAGCCATGTACAAGTGGGTTAAAAAAAAGAAAAATTAAAGGTGCAGGATCAGGTCTTTGTTGGAGGGGCTGTAGTTCTAGAGGCACTCACTGGTATGAGTGGTGGGAATGCCCAGTCTTTAATTCCTTCTGGGATTTAATTATTCAATAACTTTCCTCTATATTGAAATGCCAATTGTGAAGGCTCCTAAGCTATGCCTACTAGATGTTTTTGAAGGAGATAATATTTTAAATACATTACAAAACTACAAACTCTGAGATTTAATTGGATGGAGCCATGGCAGTTAAAAATGTTGTCAAAGCAGTGTGAAAGACACCATGCTCTTATTATTATTATTAACCTTTATTTATAAAGCACTGTAAATTTACACAGCGCTGTACATACAATCTTTTTAATTGGACGGTTCCCTGCCCTCAGGCTTACAATCTAAAAAGACACGACACAAAAGGAGAAGGGAGTGGTGGTGGGGAAGGGGATCAGGTCCAGCAGTTCTTCTCAACCTCCGAGGCCTGAATCAGGGGAGATGGACTGGAGGGAGGGCTTGGCTTCTTAATGGATGGTTAGTTAATCTTCTTCCAGGGAGGCCTGTTGGAGCTAGCCTGCCTCTCTAGTAGGATAATACGTATAAAATACATAGCAATACAGGAAATGATTCAATAAAACAGGCAACAAAAGAACATCAAATAGCAAGTGACAATTATGCAATGCCTGGGAACGCTGCCCTGAACAGGATGGTTTTCAACTCCGTTTTGAAGCTGGTTAAAGAAGTGATGGCTCTTGCTTATGGGGGAAGAAGGTTTCAGGAGTGAGGGGCAGCGAGTGAAAAGGGGCGAATCCAAGATGGGGCAGAGGAAATCCTGACCCTGACTACCAGAGCGGAGGGCCCTGGTGGGAAGGTGAGGAGAAATAAGGTCTGATAAGTAAGGAGGGGCCAGTCCATGGAGGGCTTTAAACGTCGACAGCAGGAGCTTATACTGAATGCGGAAATGGAGGGGGAGCAAGTGAAGGGATGCCAGCAAAGGAGAGATATGGTCAGAGCGGTGGGTGGAAGTGATAATGCGTGCAGCTGAATGCTGGACAGAGATTAAAGGACAGAGGTGAGAAAGAGGAAGCCCAGCCAGGAGGACGTAACAGTAATCAAGTCGTGAGATCACTAGGGCATGGACCAGGATCTTGGCAGTACAGGCGGATTTTGGCAATATTGTATAAAAAGAATCTACAAGCCTTGGCTGTGGTCTGGATCTGAGGGATACACGACAGAGAAGAATCAAAGATAAAACCAAGACTGCGGGCTTGCTGGACTGGTTGAATAGAAATGTTGTCCACAGAGACAGAAAAAGAGTGTTGAAGGGCAGGCTTGGAGCTCTGTGAATTTATTTATTGTTATTTGTATATGCATATGTCTGTGATACATTTTGCCATTAGAACCTGTATGGTTTATCATCAATATTCAGCTTTGCCCTTTTGTTTCACCAATAGAACACTGCTATGCAAATTGGCCAAATCATTATATTACTGCTAATGTCACAGTATCAGCTATGAGAACAGCTGGCATGAGACATTTCCCTTCCTGATGTAAAGGACGTTTCTCCATTCTTTGATCAGAAGCCATCCAGAAGGGCAATTTAATCTTCAGTGTTGGCAACAGGACAGCTGTCTCTAGTGAGAGCAGCAGGCTAGCTAATTTAAGGGGTAAGGATCAGGCCAAGTAATATACACAATTTGGTCCTCCAGTACCTGGCCACCACTTCCTATCCTTCAACATCTACTCCCTGAAGTAGCTGCCTTTATCTGCCTAATGTAAGACCAGCCCTGTGGGCCTTTCAAATGCAGAGGACAAGATGCAGTGACTTAGGGCAAGAAAAATGGAGAAATGATGGTCATGTCTGAGGCTACATTCATGGTGATGCCAAACAGATTATCTCTGCAGTGTGGATACAACCACAGTCAACAACAAGAAAAACAGTAACGAAGATGAAGAGCTTTAAAAATAAGTGATTGAATTTATGCAGAAATTGCATAAAAGGATGAGGTTTGAGGAGGGATCATCTCAGGGCTTACATCATTTGAGGTAGTATTGTGTCTACATTCTGTTCTGTTTAGTAATGTTACCACAAGTACTACAAGCAGATAATGACACATAATGACTGTAATGTGGCAACTGTGTTGAACACCATAATCTGCAAGATGTTCTGTGCCCTCAACTTAAGTTTTTTTTAATTCTCATCTAAACAAAATCTATGATACAAAACTATAGTAATATTTCACAAACATGGCAACAACAAAAGAGGAGGGGCAGGTGGAAGCTGATGGTAAACCTAGTGACTACTTTGCTTTCTGAACTTTACATTTATGTGTAAGAACCAGCTTTGACCTCTTATAATCCCCCAAACAACAAAAGGTTGCTTCAGGCCTGATTTTATCACATGAATATTCAATGCAAAAGAAAGAAAGAACAAGTGGCTGCCTTGTGAGTGACCCTTAAAGCTGATTCTGTTACAATCTTAAACAATCGCACATTATTGATGTCAGTTGATTATTTCTTATAGGGTTCTTAAATATACAAACCACCAAATCAGCTCCAAGGAATCCCAATATTAACATATATTTGATTGATTATGAACAACATGTAACAGTCTTGTTTGTATTGCCTGTTTTGAATAGGTATACATACTTCCGTCTAGGCTTCTAAAAAGCTCCTAAAACAGTTGCATAATTAGTACAGTATAGTGTAAGCAATACAAATATCTCCTAAAATAGTACTATACAATGTAGTATTATAGAATGTGAAAATTAAAATCTATGTAATTTCGCACTTGTTCAGCTTTCATGTATTCAAAAGATTGCCAATATTTTGGAGGTAAAGGTAAAGGTAGCCCTTTGACAAGAATGTCTAGTCATAACTGACTGTAGGGGGCAGTGCTCATCTCCATTTCTAACCCAAACAGCCAACGTTGTCCAAGGACTGCTCTAGTGGTCATGTGGCCAGCATGACTGGCCCGAACGCTGTTACCTTTCCACCAATTAGTACCTATTTATTTACATGTATTTGCATGCTTTTGAACTGCTATGTTGGCAGAAACTGGTACTAATGACGGGAGCTTGCTCCATTATGCAGTACTTGGGCTTCAAACTGCCAGCCTTCCGATCTTCCAGTTGTCAGAACTGGCATCTTAACTAGTAAGCCACCGCATCCCTTGGAGAGGCAGGGTGTTTTTTGTTTGTTTTTACTGTGAATGATTTGTTTTAAATTGAGACTAAAAATCTGGCCATTTCCTTCAAAACCTTCAAAAGTAAAAAATGAGCCATTTCAGAAAAGTGTACAATTTTAATTTTCTTCATTTAAATATCATCTAATCTGATATTCTGTGTGTTCAAAATATAGTCTTTTGTGAGACAGGATCCAGTATTATAAAAAGCAGTACTGTGGGCCTTTGGTATTCTCTGGGATTAGATTCCAGGACCCCTGTGGATAATATAATCTATGGATGCTCAAGTACCATGAAATGCAATTGAAATAAAATGATGTCCCATATATAAAATAGAAAAATCAAGATTTGCTTTTGGGAATTTATATATTTTAAAAATATTTTCAAGCCATGGATAGTTGAATCCATGGATAAAGAATCCGTGCATATTGGAGGACCAACTGTATAAAGATCAAGTAGTATCAGATCTTTTTACATAATCGGTGTGAAAAGGGGATTGTCTATGGGATACGGTGTGTTGATCGTGTGATTGTTCAGAACTCTTTCTTGCTATCCTATCAATGTTCTAAAATAGCCAGCAATGAATGTATCTTGCTTTTTCTAAAATAAAATGCAGAGCATCTTCCATTGACATTCAGGCATTGCTTCAGAAAAGCTCCATGAATGTGTTTCATATCAGGAATTCCTAAAGCCTTACTGTATACTGTATTATGACTCCTATATTACCAATCATAAAAAATTATATCCTTTTTCTACAGCAGCAAACAATTACATGCTTCACCTGCTGTTTAAACTAATCACTGCTTTAGATGAATAGATAGGTCTCGAAAATATAATTGATAATTATTGTATGAGTCATTTTGAAATTCCACAGTAGCACTTCATTTCTGAACATTTTAAGTTGAATTTCTAAAGACTGCCTGTCTGCCTGTACTCATGCGGCACTTTGATACTTCTACTGCTTTGCAAAATACAGTCTTATGTGAGACAGAAGCCAGTGTTACAAAAAGCATCAGATCTTTGCACATAAGTAATACCAATGTGTGTCAGGCCATGTATTGATCTTGTGATTATTCATAGCTCCTTCCTGCTATCCTATAAAGCAACTTCTGTTGCCAAATATCTTGTACTTAGGAATTTCCTAGAGCACTGATGGTAAACCTTTTCGGGGCTGCGTGCCCCAACTAAGAATTTTTCCAGCACCAGGTTTTGCCCAGTGCCAGGGGTGGGACTTCTGCCCTCTGGAGGTGGGACTTCTGGGGTGGGACTTCTTTCCTTGTGTTTTTTCTGGCCTCCAGCTGTCTCTTCAGAGACAGCTGGAGGTTGGGAAAAGCCTGGGAGGAGGAGCTACAGATGAGCGCCTTGGCTCCTTCAGCTGTCTCTGAGATAGTGAAGAAAGCTGACACGGGGAAAAAGCAACTCATTTGCAATATGGTGCTGGAGAAGAGTTTTGCAGATACCCTGCGTAACCAAAAAGCCAAATAAATGGGTACAAGGACAAATCAGATCTGAATTTTTCCTAGAAGCCAATGGCGGCATACAGACCGCCCAAAAAGGACAGTCTACCCACTCTTTGTTTTGCTGGGCAAGGGAGCTGTAGCGGACAAACTGCGCGGCTCCCTCGCGCAGCAAAAAAACCCCACAAAAAGCGGGTTCTTTCTGCGGCGTCATTGTGATGCTGCAGTGCACCAATGGTGCACTCGCGGTGTCACAATGATGCCAGGACATGCAAACACTAGGTGTCTATCACGTCAAAACGGCGGCGCCCTGTGTAAAGGGCGCCACCATTTTGATGCCCTCGTCATGTGCTAGGGGTGAGGCACATATGGGCGGTGCGCCCTCAGCCAACCCCTAGCACGTGACAAAGGCACACTTTAGGCCCATCTAGATTTGGCCATTATGACTAAATTGAGGCTATCTACTTTGGCCACATTATAAGAAGACATGTCTCACTAGAAAATATTATAATAGTCTTGGAGGTACAGGAAGTCTTGAAAATGCCTCATTCATACGGTTGCCACAGGGTGAGATTGCCTTGAGAGCAGTTACCAACAAGGAGATATGCATCAAATTGTTTTAAGAGACTTCATTGCCAGAGAAATTAACAAGTATGAGACTGATCATATAGGACTGATCCACTCAATCCTCTCTATGAACCAGGATATGTACATACAGTGCACCCACTCCATACGTGGGTGCACCATACATGGCTTTGTGTTTACGTGGAAGCCACGTCACCATTAAATGAATGGTGCACGCATCATGCTGCCACACGCATGAGCCCCATTCTATTGAATGGGGCTCGAGCTTACGCGGGATTTACCTTACACAGGGGGGTGGGTCCCGAACAGATCCCCCGTAAGGCTAGGCTCCACTATATTAGCACAAGCAATGCAAGTTTATCGAAGTTTATAGAGCTCACCCTGAACTCTGGAAGGTACCATGGTTCATAAATTAGCTTGCAAATGTAGTTCAGTGTGTTAAAGAAGGTATCAGCTCTGTCTGGAACCCAATGTCACTAAGCTTCCTGCCCAAACATTAAGCACAAAATAACAATGTCTATTAAATTTAAAAAGCAGGGATCTATGTTTGTGCATTTGAAGGAAAAGGCAACAACAACCAAGACCAACAGCCAGATAATAGCTGCATTAGGACTAGCTAAAAAGATTACAAAGTAGTGAGCCAGTTTTCCAAATGGAAAAAGAAATAATGAAATGCCTCTTTCAAACAAAACTGTATAGAGTGCATGAATCCAACAGGAAACACATCTTACATTGTTCAGTAACTTGGTGAGGTTTTCCCCAGAGTGTAATTTTAAGAAGATTTGCATTTAAGCAGATTAAGATGCTAAATTGTAACCCAGAAAAAAGATATCTTTTCCTTCAAAGGCACAGAATGAAGCAGGAAATGCAGTAGCTACAACAACACCCACCTATTCTTGCTATACTTCTTGGTCTGCTAAGGATTTTAAAAGATATATTTATGAGCAACTGTGGTTACTTCATCTCTTGCCTTGCCACTGCCTATGTATTTAAATACAAATAAATGTACTGTATTTATAAATGGCAAATGAAATCCACATTCTCTGGATTGCCACCTGAGTGCCTCTCCTTGGTCATTTACTACTTGGTCTGCGACTGCAACCCCTTTCAAGCCATCCAGCTCTAGGTCTATCGGGATGTGACCTTGCTTTTTGGTTTCATCACAATCTGTTTTTATTCTCAGTATGCTGCCGCCATCCCCCCTCCCAACATCCTCACTGTCTTTATGGCCATGAATGATGATCTCCACCTAGAGTCTGATAGGAAAAATTGCACTTTCTTAGTCCTAACTAGAGATGCGAAGGCCCGTGGAAAAATTAGGGAGAAAAACATTTTCTGTCTGTGTTTTTCCTGAATCATGCAAAAATAAAATATTCCATAATTGATCTTCTTCTTTTGTTTTTGTTTGTTTTTTGTTTCCTCCCTCCATTTCCCCCTGTTTTTTCCCTTGTCTGTGATGGGCCTTTAATATACTTGATTGGGACATGATTCTGTATGACTAGGCAAGCCTTGAATTGTTCCACCCATATTTAAACAAGGAAGTCCTAGAGAGCAGTGAGGAGTAATTGCTCATCAAGATAGTCCTGAGGGAGTTCCTCGCAGAGCTGTTACGTCTCCCTTTCTGTTCAGTGTTTGAAGCTGCTGCATGAGATTTTACTGAGATATGGATTTGTTTTTTTAATGCTATCAGTTCATTGGTGACACTCAGCTCTGTCTTTCAAGTGCACCAACTGCAGTTGAGAGTTATGATATGGATGAACAGCAGACTTTGAGTGGGACTCTACATTTCTGGGATTTGATCCCCATTGGTTTCCTAGACTTTCACTCTTGCTTATGACATTCTTGGTTTCATCACTGAGTGTGAATATTCATGTTTTAGGGAAAGCCAAGCGTGCTTCTGATCAGCATTTAATTAGACCTTTGTGAGCTTTCATCACAAATGCAGGCTTGGTAATAATTACTTCCTCCATAATGTTAAGATCGACTGCTGTAATGTGCTTTTTATATGTGGCTATTCTTGATGATAGTTCAGGTACATCAGATGTTGCAGAGTACTGTAGGCTGACTTGAAAGCAGCCTGACCATCAAAAGCACATGGCAGCAATGATCCAGTGTCTCTATTGCTTCTTTATTGCCTCCCATTAAAAATGCCTTAAACACTATACTGCCCCATATCTGAAAGGTTATTTCCACCTCAGTTTCAACACAGCTTTAAAGGATGACTCTCTTAAATGTCTAATCCATATATCTAACTAGGTTTCCAAGAATGCACAGAGCCATTCAGTTCCTGCAGGCTTAGGCACATGGCCTCTCTGACTGAATCCACCCATCTGGTCTTTTTCTCTTTCTACTGCCCTCTATCTTTATCACACAGGGAAAATGGGAGTTTAAACAGTGAAAATCACAGGGAAATCATGCAATCTTGATTAACATTTTCACACATTTTGCGATTAAGGAGCCATTCTCCCAGGAATAAGCATGCAATAAACAGCAACAAATCATTCATGACATTTCACCATGATTGATTTGTTGCTGTTATTGCCTGTTTATTCCTGGGATAATGGCACTTTAATCGGTGACGTCGTGTGAAAATGTTAATTGCGATTGTGCAGTTTTTCACTGTTTAAACCCCTGATTTTCCCCATGTGATAAAGTCTTAGCATAAGTGCCATTTCTAATTATTCATGCCTAGTCATGATATGGCAAAAGTCTGACAGCCTCAGTTTACTCATCCTGGCTTCCAGGGAGAGTTGATCTGTTCTAGAAACCAATTGTTTGTCTTCTTCACCATCCACTGTAACCTAATCACTCTTCTCTCACTGAATGACTAGCAAAATTAAAATTATACCTTTAAATTACAATAACATATATAAATCACATGTACATGTATTTACATATACATAGTTTCATGTGATTGAAATAAAAATTTGATGTTTTTGAAGAAAATGTTCAAAGAATATATATTTTTTTAATTTAAAATTTAAACTTTAAAAACCTGGGGCCTCTCCTTTCTCCTCCCACTGAGCCACATTCCACTCACACCATCTCTACAGCATTTTAAAGGGATGCAGGTGAATGCCCATTTTGGAGGAGATATATATCAGGGGAG
>NC_056523.1:103407728-103482435 GCF_019175285.1 Sceloporus undulatus
CTTTTTAATTAGACGGTTCCCTGCCCTCAGGCTTACAATCTAAAAAGACATGACACAAAAGGAGAAGGGACTGCTGGAGGGAAAGGGGATGAGGTCCAGCAGTTCTTCTCAACCTCCGAGGCCTGGACCAAGGCAGATGGACTGGAGGGATACGTCTTTTCTGCTTCCTCCTCCTTACTTTTTAAAGGCTGCATCTGCAAAGCAGAAATAATGCAAAGTTGAAGGCTTTCATGGGCAGCATCCATACTTTTTTATAGGTTTTTCGGGCTATGTGGCCATGTTCTGGAAGAGTTTATTCCTGACATTTCACTTGCATTTGTGGCTGGCATCGTCAGGAATAAACTATTCCAGAATACAAATATCTCACAAAACTAAAAATCCTAGGACTAAACTGCATTGAGCCATAGCAGTTAAAGCAGTATCAAACTGGATTATTTCTACAATGCAAATGCAGCCAAGATTAGCCTTTAATTATAACCATGTAACTCCTAACCAAGCCATATGGCATATGTTTTATGATTCGAAGATGTCACTCTATGTAATAATATATAAATTGCATAGAATTCTAAAATAGTAAAAACAAAATAATTCTTTTTTTTTTCTTATTTTTACAAAAACGGTTTTTTAAGAAAGAGAAAAAACAATCCTAATACTATTTCCTGCTCCAAAACTGGAAATCTGTAGTGGTGGAAAGTATCTCATGCCCAATTTTCAATTCTACAGACAGTTGGGATGTTCTAAGCCTGGTGTAACATTATCTGTAGCATAGTTTGAATTGGAGAAACATGATACTTCTGAGTGCAGGCAACTGTAAACACCACTTGTGCATGAATATCCCAGAATAGCACTATGAGCAATATGTTACATGACATGCTAAGACTATGTACAGTGACATCAGGACTACAGGACACCAATATTAGCTATAGTTTATATTCAGGTCACACTTGGGGGTTCAGTAGTGACTTTCAGGCCATGCCACAATAAACCAGCTGGCCTGTCAGGGCATTAGCCAGAATATAATAACCAAGTATGAAGCTTTTTAAAATTATTATTTTGCCTTTTGCCATCTGCTGGATGAGAATGGAAATTAGTAATAGTTTGAGACTATAATTTTCTGTGCACTTTCCAGGCATTAGGTACTCAACACATTGAAGAGCCAGTGTAGTGTAATCGTTTGAACCCTAAACAACAACTTTGGAGATCAGTGTTTGATTCCCTGCTACGCTATGGAAACGCATTGGGTGACCTTGGGAGAGTCACACACTCTCAGCCACAGGAAACCCTATGATAGATTCACCTTAGGATCACTGTAAGTCAAACGACGTAAAGGCACACAACAAGAACAACAACAAGATACCCACTGGAATCAGCAGGACTTAGGAGACCTGTCTAGACGTATGCTGTTCATTAAATTTGTTTATAGTTATCTAGGAAAGCCTTTCCAGTTATTAAATTTAATAGCTTGTAAAGGATGGCTTGTTAAAATGAGAAAAGAAATGGAAAAGAAAGTCACTCTTTCCCTAGTTCATAAATTTATGATTGGAACATTGGAACAACAAGGTATGTGTGTGTGCACAGTAAGTGAGATATCACAAGTTAAAACCACAACACACACCTGAAGGCGACACCAGCCAAGCTTCACAGAATATATCAGATTAACAGGCTTTGAATGGCAACCATTTGCCTACCTGCTTTTCATTTTTGGTAGAGTTGTAAGGTCCCAGCATAGTACAGTAGTTTAAATATGGAATGAGATTCATTGGATAATCTGGATCTCCAAATGCTTTATTTAAGCTTTAATTTTATCAGCTGTCTCTTTCTATCCTGTCATGGGCTGTGAGATGTAAATCTTGAAATACGTAGTCTATTTTGTGATGTGTAAGTGACAAGCTGGGAATAAACAATGTTTAAGGATCCTCACAGGAAGGCAATGGTAAACCTCCTCTGAACAAATCTTGCCAAGAAGCCCCCATGATAGAGTTGCTATTAGTCAGAAATGAAGTGAAGGCAAACAACAACAGCAAAAGGGATCCTCTGAAGCAATCTAGAATACACATATGTACTGTAATGATACTTCTGGATTCAAGCTTCTATGATGGACCACTCAAATTAGAAGAAGATAGAATAGGAGAAATAGAACGATTTTTTAAAAGCTGTACGGGCTTCAGGTTTATATTCATGTTTTCTGATTCTTTAAAAAGCCCTTCAGGTTCCACTGGAGCAGTAAATGGTACAGATTACTCAAAATTTTAAAACAACAACAACATATAATTAGCCCTCTTGCAAATACTAAGCTCTACTTATTTACATATGGAATACAGTACAGTCTAATTTATCTGGCAGGCCTAGGGGACCATTTGGATAATGGTTTAGGTTTAGCTTAATTATATTACTTCAGCAGAGGAGCCCACAGGAGCATTCAATGTATTTTTCTGTTGTTCTTCTGATTTAGACATTTAGAGTGTGTTAAACATTTGAAAAAGTTGCATGAGATTAAGACAATTTGTCCACAATAAAAACCACAGTGTCTATAATTTAGGGTGCTTTAACAGTTGTGAACAAATAAATAATACAAAGACATTATATACTGTATACATCTATCAGTGATAGGGTTTCTAACCTATTAAAAAAGGCTTGCGATAGTTTCCCTTGATTGTCTTTTATTTAATGATGGGCGACGACTGGAAAGGCATGATGAATCCTTTGTTAGATAGGAAGTCAGCAATAAAGAAAACGAAGACATTATATATAAAGACATTAAATAAAGCAGAGGGGATTGATAGTACAATCCTGTGCAAGTCTGCTCAAAAGTAAGTCTCACTGTATCTAATTAAGCTTACTTCCCAGTATGCATGTATATAGTATGTGTGTATAGGATTGTAGCTTTAAATACTTATTAATTTGTTGTTGTTGTGTGCCTGCAAGTCACTTCCAACTTATGGTAACCCTAAGGTGAAACTATCATGGGGTTTTCTAAGGCTGAGAGTGTGTGACTTGCCTAAGGTCACCCAGTGGTTTCCATAGCTGAGTGGAGATTCAAACTCTAGTCTCAAGAGTCCTAGGACCTTATTGGACACATTTTTCACTGTTATGGGCATGGGAATGGACCATGCGGGTCTGAGAAAAAATGCATTTTACCTCACCACAAAGTGTCCTCAAAATGGCCCCATTCCATTGCCCAGCACCAAGCTGTTCCCATTCTTCCGACTGAAGCAAGGGGGGGGGGGGAGGTGCAGACTGCACTGGAGGGAAGAAAGAGATTGGGCATTTACAGTAACATGGAGGGCACTGATGGGAGGACCAGATAAGGACATCCTACCAAATCTTTCCCCCCACTCCAAAAATGTTAGAATTACTACTAGTAGTGCCATTACATTACGTAGCAGCCATTGGCACAGCAGGACCATAGGTTCATCCTTTATACCCTCCGCATTCACTGGGGTTAGGCACGCAGGACCTCCATGAAAGTGGGAAAACTGCAAATTAAAAAAAAAAAATTAACCTGAGAGAACACCTATCTAGGAATCTCTAGGTTCTCCAGTGAAACTCTGTGATCACCTTCCACTGGACATTGACTATAGAATCAAGGTAGTGGATCTACAAAATGCCTAAAGAAGTGTTTCCTTTAGGAATCTCTATGTCCTCCAGCACAATTCTGCCAGATGTTAACCACAAAGTCACGATGGAGGACCTAGAGATTCCTAGAAAGAATATATTACTTAAATCAGTGAATAATCAAATCTGAAAAAGGCAAAGCCATAAATATGGAGAGCTAACTGCAGATGATTTTCTGAGACCATTTATTGAAAAACTGGCGGAGATTTATTCCCATATATAAAACATTTATTATTGTTTCTCTGTCTGGGAGAGCTCCCCAGTGGTGCCAAGTCACATGCAAAACAGGTGTGAGGAGACTCTCATAGACTGAAGCACATCAGTACAAAAGGACTAGTGACATATGACGTAAGTAGGTAATTGCATCCTGGCCAAGCTCTGGCAGAGGCTCACTTCAAAAATGAAAGTGAAAAAGGAATGAAACGAGAGTTACTGTAATTTTAGTCTGATCAGTAACTTTTATTTATTTGCCCTGACACAAAAACTGTTTTGTTGCTTTGTACCACACCAAATGCTAAAAATACTTAATGTTTTGGTAGTATATCTCTTCTATAGCAACTCTTCTTAAGCCTTATGCTGGGCACGTCTACACTGACTAGAAAAAAATGTATTAACTCCAGGTTACCATAATCCGCAGCAACCACATGCTTGCCCTAACAATCGCAACACACACTGAGGCACATTTGGGAGCACCTGCAACACACTGCTCCCACTGAAATTCAACTCAGTCCAATAAATTGCAATATCTGCATTTACAAAGCCATAGCCATTCTTTTTTCTCTCTCCCTCCACCATGTATGCAAATATACATATTTCTGAACTACTCCCGGCCTCACACCAATAGCACTATGCAGAGCACAACACACACACATATGAAAATTTGGCCTTTCCACTCAAAAGCGGGACAAATCCCCCTTTTAACTCGGGATTAAAGCCGTGAAGCAACGAAAAGGCTTGGATCCAGCCCAAAATGTCCTATACGTTGTTTGGACAGCTAGACAATTTTATTTGGCCCATGTAGATGCGCCAGCTGAATCTATTATCTCAGCAACCCCTACAAATATTATTATAGTACAGAAGATGGTGTGGTGAAGATTTTGCCTAAGTCATTGATGACTTCCACTTAGTGACACAAGGTACTGTTTGTGCTTTTTCCCCCAGAACAAGACACCAACAAGAATAACAGAATACAATTACAAAGTCTTCTAAGATTCTGAATGAGGTATATTTATAAAGCTGGAGTGGAAAGAGTGGTTGGAAAACATAGGCCCGGTACACACGGGCAGGAAGCAGTGTACCACCCCTAACCCTAGTATTTGTGGGCACTGCCATGATTGCGCAGCCCCGCCCACACAGGGTGCGCATCCATGACATGTCCTGTGCGATGCGTCCAAACAGTGTGTCACACAGGACATTCACTGCGCTGCTAGAGGGCACTTATTGCGCCTTACCGGCAGTGTGGAAAGGAGCTGCGTTTCGTAGCCCCTTTCTGTGCACTTAATGTTGGCATGGCAACCACACGGCCGCACCAATGATGCAGAGGAGAAAGGGGTTGCCCCTTTCTCCTCTTTAGGAGGCATGAAGCCACAAGAGCACCCCTTTTATGGGCCCGCTGGATTGGGGTCACAGGCCTACGCATGTGGTTATTGTGGCCCCAATCCTGTGCTTCCAGAGGCGGCACAGACCCACCCCTTTCGAGCTGGTCTGTACAGCCCCATGGTTTCCATTTGGTTCCCTCATGATCCCAGAATTTTTTTGTGTATGCTTATTTCAGAAGTGTGAAACAGGCAGCCCTCCATATATATTTTTTCAGACTGCAATCCCAGCATTCCCCAACATTGGCTATTCTGGCTTCATGGAAGTTTATGGGAGTTGCAGTCCAACAACATCTGGAAGGCCACATGATTCCTACTTCTAATTTATTTATTTATTAATTAACATCGACACATGCACACATCTGCCAAAAAAGATGCTAGCAATCCTTAAGTTTAGTATTAAAACAGGAACAGTGTCTTACAGGTGCAAAGCTGCTGTCTGTAAAGATGGCACACATTAAAAAAAAACGTTGGCCCAGGACAGACCACCTGAAAAGGAGGCCTGTTTCCCTCCAGAGGGATGCCGCAGCCGCGAAACCGCATGGTGTCCCTCCAGAGTAAAAAGAACCTGGAAACAACGGGTTCTTTTTCCGTCACCGAGCAGATGTCACAAGTGCACCAATGGCTCACTCGTGACATAAGCAACGCGCAGCTACTTGCATATGCCGCACATCACTTATGTCAAAATGGCAGCACCGTATGGACAGTACACTGGCATTAGTCTGCCACTGTGCCATGCTAGAGTTAGGGACTGTGCGGTTGGTGTGTGGTCCCTAACCCTAGTATCGGCAGCAGCATGGCGCTTTGGGGCTGTCTGTCCGGCGCCAATGGTTATAAATGATATTAATGTATAGGTGTAGGGTACCTCCCATTAGGTAGAGTGAGACAACCATGTGGAGAGGGCAGGAAGCAGATTTTCTAGCTGTTCTTCTATGCCCTCCAAGCATTCCTCTCTCCTGGGACACAGGGTTGTGTGTCCCAGACTGTTATCCATCCCCCAATCTGATTTACCCCCTCAGGACCATATCGTATTGCCAGGATTAAGTAAGATTCAGTATCCCATCCAAGGGGCCTTCTGCATGCAGACTGCCATCTTGTCTCTTGCCTCAGTTAAAAAAAAAGTATTGAGTCAACCTCTTTCAAGGTAGTCCAGTGATAAGCAAAGCCTTCTGCTCTCAAAAGTACAGGTGAGCAATGGAGAATGATGCAGAGGTGGGGTACCTCCAACCCTCAAAGCTGGTCTACATGTCCCATCATCCCAGACCAAGAGTAGTCATATTATTTATTCATAGCAGCCATCCCACCTGTCTCCTGCTGAAGGACAGATAGGCAGGAGAGCATGGTTGAGAGAACAGTTGCAATTGGAATGTTATGTATGGGCTCACTTCTGTTCATAGACACTAGTTTCAGTAAAGCAGAAAGCTTTATTCAAGAAACTGAAGGTGTTCACAGTATGGTGTTATTGTGAGGACTGAGCCACTTGAGGATACAGTGTATATTAAAAACAATTAGCAATTGAAATGGTTTTACTCACTTGCCACCCATCAGGGACGTAGCCAGGATTTTGGGAAGGGGGGGGGTCCAGACTAAGTGCCACCATTATAATGGGGCTTGGGTGCAACAGCGCGGCAGCCCAAACCATTACACTCCCTTAAACGGAAGGGGGGGGTCCGGACCCCATGGACCCCCCCCCTTGGCTACATCCCTACACCCATTCATCTTTAAATCAAAACATTCCTGGTCCCAGAGAGCAATTCTTCTTTCCTCTCCATATCAAGTATTCCTATCGAATTGACCTTGACAGTTCAAAGTGCATTTTTCCATACCTCACATCTGCTTATTAGCCAGCTTCAAGAATGTTAAACCATCTTTTCATCCAGCGTTACTTGTGCAATATAACCCATCACCCAGTATTACAAGCAAAGTATATGCATAACATCTATTATCTATCCATCAGTCACATCAGAATCTATGGCCCCATACAGACAGGCCAAAATAAAGCTGCTTCAAGTCACTTTGGAGGTATGCTATGTCAATGATACATGTGTCCCAAGAGTCCGAAAGCTGCGCCAAAGCTACACTACAGTCCTTAGGACTGAATCGTGGCTTTGGCACAGCTTCCAAACTCTTAGGACGCATGCATCATTGAAACAGCATACCGCCAAAGTGATTCGAAGCAGCTTTATTTTGGCCTGTCTGTATGAGGCCATAGATCCTGACATAAGCTCTTCTGCCGGAACTCTTTCCATTCAACCTGTCATTATAAAAATGATGTAACTTTAAGAATTAGCATCTAAGCTATTTCTCTCTTTATTCCAAGTCCTTTGTTTCCTCTTGTGCCATTTCTTATGAGACTGTAAATTTCTGAGTTCTGAGACTGTATTTTTGTTAAAATTTTGAGACACCACTCATTTACTGGTACTCTATACACAGTAGTATGTGTTAATTGTCATATATATTTGCCTGGATGTGAATATGGAGTGAAATAGTAACAGCAACTGTTAGGAGGAAAAGTGTGAAACCTAATTTGCTCATTCATTTTTTTCTGGTTTAAAAGGTTCTGAGTGTGAGGAGCTGTTGCTGAACAAACAGCATCCATTCCTTCAAGACACAGTGACAAAATATTTAACAGCTGCTAAACATGTTAACTTAACACTGACAAAGTGTTGATTTCCTCTCAACAGAAGCATGAAAAAAGATGCCTGGATCCTATGCATCAGCTGAGCTGAGTAATCAAGTTACAGTATGAAAGAATACACTGTCAGGAAATGCCCCTATTGTTTGTCCTCCTGCATGAACTTGTTTTATTGAGAAGCAGACCAAACTCTCTTTGTCCTATGATATTAAGTGACTGTCAGAAATTTGAATTTAGTGGGTGGAAATGGAAATTTTAATCCGTACTTCACTGTCCTGCTCTGAGCAAGGAAAAGCAGTACAGAGAAAGCCATCGAGGAAGCATCTTGAGAGCAAGGGGCAAAGGCCATGCACAGGGCCCTTGGTATCTGCTGGGGTTTGGTTCCAAAATCCATGGATGCTCAAGTCCCATGATACAATGGCAAAGTATAATGGTGCCCCTTATATAAAATGGCAAAATCAAGCTTGCTTTTTGGAACCAATATATTTTTAAAATATTTGCAAGCTGTGGATAACGAATCTGTGGCTACGAAGGGCTGACTGTATATTTGACCCCCAGTGTGGAACATTTAAAACAACAACAACACCCTCCTCTCTTCAACAGCCTTTTCTGGGCCTGTCAGAGCTGCTGGCTGGGTGGGAAAGGGAGGCGACTCTTTTTACCACCTGGCCAGCAGAGCCCACAGACCTAGAAGGTATCCCCACTGCTGGTGGGGATGTCCTGTTCCTGTTGTCCCCACAGCCTTTTCTGGGTCTGGTGGAGCTGCTGGGTGAGTTGGAGAGGGAGGAGGCTTGATTTCCTGTCTGGCCAGCAGAGCCACCGTACCAGTAAAGCAACACCTTCCCACCAGCGTACTGGGTGACCTTTTCCTCTGAGTAGTCACCCAGTGTGTTCCCCACCTCCTGCACCCCCTAGTGATGCTCCTGGGCAATGGGTAGGTAATATGACACCCCTTAACACCTGAGACCCACTTTCAGGACATGCAAAGGATTGCTCTAGTAATGTTCTTTGGCAAGCTAACAACCTAATTGTATCCCACTTTAACTGTGGAGTTTAACACACAGGAGGCATCCCATGCAGAAATAGGATTTAAAATGGGAGTCTGCTCATCCCTTACCAGGTTTTAATGGAATTTCTTAACAATGACACCTTGCTGTTGTTGCTAAGTCTACTGTGCTCTTTATAGTATGTTCAGAAATTACCTCCATGTAGTTTTTAAAGACGTTTTAAGACGGGAGATTTTGATAACTACAAATACAAGAGAGGAACCTAAGTTTCTGTAAAACAGGTTTACCGCTTTGGAAGCTTTTTGTTGCTAACGGTAAACAAGTATTCCAGCTTTTTGTAAGCTGCTCAGACAGTCTTTTTCCAGTCTAGAATAAACACTAAACCATATGCCAAAGATGACTTCTGACAGTTCAGCAGTAGTGAGGAAAACACCGTGTCTCAGTATATATATATATATATATATATATGCCCAGAACACCTATTCTGAGAACACTGATTCTGGCTGGTCTTTTTGTTTTGCCTTCTGAAGTTGGGAGGAGGGGGTGCAGCTACACTGTAGAAACGACACAGTTTGATACCATTTTAAGTGCTGTAGCTCCATCCCACTGAATCCTCCATCTTATCGACCTGTTTTATTCTGTTGTCAAGTGCCATGTACGTCGATGGCGCCATATAGTGTAAATATATATGATGGATGATGCGGATGCTTGTATTTGTAGTTTTACAAGTCCTTTAGCCTTCTCTGCCTCGTTGTTAGCTGCTTTCGAGTCAGGTGCCTCACGAAGCTACAAATCCCAGGACTCTGTAGGATGGAGGCATGGCGGTTAGGAGTGGTGTCAAACTGCATTATTTCTACAGTGTATAAATGGTTAATAGACAAAGAAGATGAACGCCTATTATTTCAGAAGCAAGCTGACATGTGTCAACATATATAATGTAGTTGATGTAGCTGTGGACATTTGTTATTAGTAATAAAAGCCATAAATCGTGAGAATAGTGTAATCAGGGGAGAAGGCGCCCACTCTCCTCAGGCGCTGCTGCTGAGGAAAACATCCCTCACTTTCGTGGGGAGGAGGAGCTCAGCGCTTTAGCAGCATGTTCCAACAATCCTCTGCCTGTCAATCATCTCATCCCCCCCCCCCGCCGAGCATGCACACTGGTTGCTTTTGAAGTCAGCCCTCTCAGGAACTACAGCCGCACACAGTGAGTGAAAAGCATGCCATGGATGGAAGGGGTGTCGATCCCGAGACAGGGCTGACTTTAAAAGCACCAGTGCGCATGCTCGGCTGGGGGGGGAGAGAAAATGAGATGATTGACAGGTGGAGGGTTGGAATGTGTCGCTCTCTATATACATATGCCGGCAGAGGGCGGGCCTTAGGTGGAGAAGAGAGAAAGGTTAGGTAGGCGCGCACGTCTGCGCCTGCGCCCCCCTTTCTCTCTCTCTCTCTCTCTCTCTGCGCCCCGCCCCCTGCCGGCATATATGTGTAGAGTGATACCTTCTAACCCTCCACCTGTCAATCATATCACCCACCCGACCGAGCATGCGCAGTGGCTGCATTTGAAGTCAGCCTTCTCTCTCTCCCCTGCAATCTCGCGAGATCTTTCTCCCCTCCCCAGCTTCCTTTCTTCTTGACGGGACAGGATCTTTCGAGATCTCCGCTGCTTCTTCACCCTCCCTCTCTCTCCCTTACTTCCTCCCTGTTCCTTCCTCCCGCCTCCCTTCCTTCACAGACACACGCGCACGCGCCTTCCGTCTCGCGAGGAGGCGACCCGAGTCGCGCGCCGCTGCCCATTTAAACAGAGCCGAGGCGGTCGCTCGCTGCCACTCAACGACGCGGCGGCGGCGGAGAAGGAGGGCTTCTCTGCTCTTTCTCCTTCCCGTGCCCCTCTTTGCCAGGCCGCCGGCCGGCCCTGTATAGGCCTCCTCCCCAGCTCCATTCCCCCTTCAGGCCTCCCCTCGCTTCGTCTCCCTCAGGCCCGGCTTCGACGGAGGAGGCCGCCTCTCTGCCAGGATGTCGGTGGTGGGCATCGACCTGGGCTTCCAGAGCTGCTATGTGGCGGTGGCCCGGGCGGGGGGCATCGAGACCATCGCCAACGAGTACAGCGACCGCAGCACCCCGTGAGTGGAGGGAGGGAGGGAAGGAAGGAGGGGAGGCGAGGGAGGAACAATGGGGAGCCCTGAGGGGGAGAGGCTGGGCAGAGCCGGGCGGCGGCGGAATCAGCACAACAGCAGCAATAATAGTAAGGTGTTTGTATTGTATTCTGCGCCCCGCCTGCAGGAGAGGCAGGGAGGGAGGGCGACATCGTCATCATCATCATCATCATCACAGTTATTATTATATCTCATATATATATATATATACACACACACACACAGACACACAAAGGAAGACGTCATAATAATATTTATTACTATTATATCTAAGTTCCGTGCCCCGCCTGGAGGAGAGGCGAGAAAGACGCCCTAGTGATAATAGTAGTAGTAGTAGGTATTATTATTGCTGTTGTTACTCCTCCTTCCTCCGCTGCTCTTGGGGCACGCAGAGACGCAGCTAGGAAGACGGGCCCCTTCCCTCCAGACTTGCGGCGGCGCCTTCAGTAGCAATGGCAGCGCCGTTCCTCTGCCGCTAAGCAGCCTCGGAGCGGTTCGCAGAGTGTGGCAGCTAACTGCCCCCGAGGACTTCTCCGGAAGGATGGGAGCCTGAGCCTTCAAGCCCTTCCGGACTCCTGGCGGCCTCCCTGGGCTTTCCTTGGCCGGGTCCTTGGGAGGAGGGCCGAACCCACTGCGCCAGGGGATGAAAAGGGGGCCGAGGGTGCATAGATGTGTGTGTGTGTGAGAGAGAGAGAGGGAGCTTCTCCCCTTTGAAGCAGCGCTGAGGGCGAGCGAGTTCACTCCGCCAAGAAGCATCCACTGCGCCAAAGGGAAGGAAGCAGGCCCTCCTTTCCTCGCCTGACACACGGGCGAAAAACCCACCAAGAAAAAAGATGGTGAACGGATCCCAGGGAAGGCAGGCGCCTTGGGGCCGAGCGAGGGAGGGAGGGAGGGAGGGAGGGGCGATTGGAGGCAGAAGCGCCTGCTCTGCGATCCGGGAGGAATGCGGAGGAGTCAGAATCATAGAGTCGGAGGAGAGAGACAAGGGCCAGCCAGTCCAGCCCCCTCCTTCTGCCATGCAGGAACTCTCAGTCAATCACCCCTTGTGACAGATGGCCGCCCGGCCTCTGCCTAAAGGCCTCCAAGGAAGGCCTCCAGTTAGATGAAGAGAGAGTGGTGCAAAGGCATTTGTTGTTTGGGGGATGTAACCACTCACACCCCTTCCAGAAAACGCCCTCCATTTCAGCTTCCTGACTGCTTTTATATTTACATTAGAGAACTGTGCTGGTCTGTGACTGGAATACAGATGCTACTCTATCTTTAAGAGCTTTTAAGCTTTTCTTTTGTAATGCCCTGTGTTTCCAAGAGTGGTATGGTGCCCTGTCCTCCTTTCTTGGTTATAACCCTTGGTCACCCTGCAGAAAGGGTAGCTGTGTCAGCTTGGGCAATAAGCAAGCCCTGCCATTCCTTAAATATCAACCACTGGGTGACTTTGGGCAAGTCGCACTCTCTCAGCCTCAGAGGGAGGTAATGGCAGACTCCCTCTGAAGAAACATGCCAAGAAAACCCCGCCATAGGTTTGCCTTAAGGTTGCCATACGTTAAACATGATTTGGGGACACATAACAACCAACTTTCCTACACAGTGACCACTTTGTCCTATGCAGGAAGCCTTATCTTAATTTGGCAAGTTTATATCGGCTACTTTAATATACAGACATACTTCCGCTAACAAATCTTCTGACTGTGACTGCACCCACACTGCAGATATAATCCAGTTTGACACCATTTTAATTGGCATGGCTGAATGCTGTGGAATTCTGGGAATTGTAGTTCATTGTTGCACCAGAGGTCTCTGACAGAAGGGTAAATGTCTCACAGAACTACAGCTCCCAGAATTCCATAGGATTGAGGCACAGCTGTTAATGTGGTGTCACATAGCATATTTCTGCAATGCAGATGCAGCCAAAGATGCCCCTTTTTGCAAAGTCTTTGTAAATCCACACGGCCTCCCCTTTTCCTTCTTGTTCTGTGGTGTTGTTGTTGTTGTGTTCCTTCAAGCCATTTCCAACTTACAAGATTTATTCAGAGGAAGGTTATCATTGCCTTCCTCTGAGGCTGAGAGTATCTGACTTGCCCAGAGTCACCAAGTAGGGTTTCATGGCCAAGCCGGGAATCAAACCCTGGCCTCCAGAGTCGCAGTCCGACATTCAAACCACTGTGTCACACTGTACCAGTATGCAACAGTGTCCTCTGTTGTTGGATTTTTTTTACAGCATTGGCATTGGGAGAAACATAGACTTTAACATTGGATTGCAGCAGGGTGTCTGCAGTAAACCACACAATAATGCTTAAGACAGGAAAGGATGAGATTCTGCTCTAGCTGATCTTGCTGTACAGTAGCTATGTATGCCTGCCTGCAACAGGTAAAGTAAACAGCTGCGGCCTGCAGAATCCCTTACTGAGCATGCTTGAACAGCAAAAAAGGAGATGAAAAGAGAAAGCAGAAAAACCTGCCACATCAGATCCCCCAGCATGTTAAAAAAAATACAGATTTAGAAGTATGTCCACCGAAACAAAAATATACGAAAAGGGGGGAAAACATAGGGTGCATTTGGGAAGAAGCTTTTAAGTGATCTCTAGATTTAAAAAATGTTTACTAATGACCGGACCCTGTTGCTTCATTTCACATGTGCATATTGTTAGTTTTGGATAAAAAAGGTTACTGAAACATGTTGCACTGCTCTTTTTTATAGTGTCCCCATTTTTTCTATCTTATTTCTGCCTCTGGTACCAAATTTTCTGTTACAGAAATAATGCCCAGAAATACATCTACTCTGATAATTGAGATACACCTGTACATGGGCAAACTTGAGTGGGTGGACGATTGTAAACAGTGAGGTCAGAGGGAATGGGGATACAGAAATGCTTGTAGTGATACTTAACAATTGTCACTCACAAAATGTTGGACGATAACAGGCATTGTTGCATTGGTAAGCTGGTTAATACAGTGGGCCCTTGCCTTATGCGGGGATCCGTTCCGGACCCCCTGCGTAAGGCTAATTCCACGTATGCTGGAAAATGAATGGGGCTCGTGTGCAGCGGCACAGGAGCACGCGGGTTGCCATGGGCACACACCCCATTCATTTGAATGGGACGCGCCTCCCCGCGGCTTGAGTGCATATGCTCAAGTCCGTGTAATGTGCGCCTGCGTATAACACGGGTGCACTGTATATGTTTATATGATATCCCCCATTCAAACCACAGAAAATAAAGAGTTGACTTTCTTGATGAATTGTTTGATGATGTTATGTTGCAGTTTGTCTGAATAGCCACTTTAAGGTTCTTAAGGTGATTGAAGCACTCTCAGTGGTTTTTGTACTGTTTCCATATCTGATACATGATTTATGTCTATTTTGTGTAAAGTTTGGCCTATTTTACTATGCAGCAGGGATTGTTGGCAACTATTATAACCATGGAAGATGCTCATGATGTTTATGCATCCATTTATTGTGGCTGACATTAAATAGTAGTAGTAGTGATAGCTACATGTTTTCATGTGCTGTTACCAACCAAATGATAGCATGATAGTGTTGGTTACAAGTGCAGAAATGTTTGTCATCTTATCAACGCTGAAAAAGTTTGTTTTTTCTCATGAGTAGTTGCGGACCTTTCTCTTTACAATGCAAACTGACTAGAAGTACTAACTGTCACAGACACTGGACTCCATAAACACCTAAAGAAATTTTAATTTAAAAAAAACGATTCTTGTAAAAATTAATACAATTGAAATGCAACTCTTATAAAATTGGTAATCTAGAATGGTACTATCCAGACTGATGAACCATGGATAAGGCTGGTTTATTGAAAGTGTGACAATAATATGTCACAAATGTGGAACTGATCTCTGGTACATTAGGGGAAGGATTGCTGGTCCACCACATAAGATACCTTGAGAAGCACTGCATTAGTATTAAAACAAAGTTGTGCACTATTTCAACAAGGTTTATTCGTCAGTGGCATCGAATACAATTATTTTGAGACAAAAGTCGCCTGTTGATTCTTGGCAACCCCATGAATTCCATAGGGTTTACTTAAGCAAAGAATACCCAGAGGTGGTTTGCCAGCTCCTTCCTCTAAAATATAGCCGATAGCACCTGATATTCATTGGGAATCTTCCATCCAAATACTAACCAGGGCTGACCCTGCTTAACTTCCAGGCTCAGATAGGATCTGGTGTCTTTAGGATGTTCATGCCCTTAAATCTCCACTTACATCATAGTTATTTAGTTGTACGAAATGTACGAAAGGCACTCCTCCAATAGTTTCCAAGGTAAAACACTCAGCAGTGTAGCACACGTGCAAGTTGCTAGTCAGTCTAGTACTTACTAACCCAAGGAAGACCCTCGCCCCCCACACCCAGTTCTCTTCTTTGCACTTCTTCTCAGATGACATTACTGTTAGTGGCTATGTAGCTGGTTGAGAAACCATACCTGGTTCTCCACCATACTAGAAAGAACTGACAAGTAGGGCTCCGTCCTTGGCCTGATGTTGTCAACATCTTTTTAAATGACTTTAATGGAGTGCAAATGACATCTATCCAATGCATAGCTAATACCCAGAAGACAAAAATAAGATTGAAGATGACCTTGAGAGATTGGAAACCTTGACCAAAACAGATTTAAGCAGAAGTATGTGTTTAGGCAGGAAAAAAGTCAAGATGTGCTAAAATAGAATGAATGGCATTTGATTTGCCAGCAATAGGTACAGAAATTGTCTAGGGGTCATAGTAGGCTACAAGCTAAACATGATGTAACAGTGTAAGACAGCAGTGGCCAAAAAACAAAACAAAACGTTATTACAGTTCTAGGTTGCGTCAGCAGAAGTATAGTGTCCAGATCAAGGGAAGTTATAATACTATTATTATTTTTTCATCCTGCTCCCTGTTTTCTCCATGAATACTGCTCTCCATCAGTTTTGACACAATTTGAATTTGAGAATTGCTTTTGTGGTCTGTTCTATTCTGCTGTCTGGCCAGGTCTCAACTGGAGTACTTTGTCCAGTTCTGGGCAGCACAGTTTAAGAAAGATATGGGCAGGCTGTAACTTGTCCAGAGAAAGGAGGCAAAGATAATGAAGAATATAGAACCTGAGCCCTGTGAAAAATTGCTGAGGGAGTTGAGTATGTTTAGTCTGGAGGAAAGACAACAGAAAGGTGATGTGATAGCTATCTTAAACTACTGAAAGTCTGTCACATGGGAGATGGGGGCGGCATTGTTTTCTACTGTTCTAGAAGACAAGGAACCAAACCAACAGATTCAAATGACAGAAAATGAAATCTCATTTAAAGATTAGTAAGAATCGCCTGATGGTAACAGCTATTTAAAAGTACAACAGATTGTCACAAAAATTGGTGGACATTCCTTCACTACAGATTTTTAAGCAGAGGCTGGATGGCCATTTGTCAAGGATGCTTTTAGGTGTGCATTTTCTCCATTGGCAGAGGTTTGAATTTGATGACCCATAAGATTCCTTCAAATGCTGCAATTCTATGAAGAATTGGGTGTGTCCCAAATGAGCTGTATCCTTTTATAGGTTTCCATAGAGCTATTATCTCTAAGACTTTTGTTGTCTTGAACATACGTACCTATGTTATTTGTGGCACATCATTAGTCTGAAAACAAACAAAAAAAATTTCCTTCCATATCATACAGACCTCTTCTGTTCCACTTGGAAGTGCTTCTTCACCAGAAGGTTGACAGAATCCTGTATCAGCTACTTAGTATACCTAACTAAGGGACTGTACAGATGAGGAGAAAGGGGTGGCCAGTGGGCGCCTCTTTTCTCCCCTGCATCGTTCCCGCGGCAACTGCATGGCGCGGCAACGATCCACTCCAAAAAAGGTGCCGTGAAATGTGGCTCCTTTGTGCGCTGCTACAGAGGCACCATTAGCTCCTAGTGCGGCACAGTGACATCCCTTGTGTGCCATGCCGTTTGGATGTGGTGCACGAGGCACGTCATCATTGCGCGTGCCATCTGAACATGCGTGCACCAAGATGGCATCCGGACAGCACGGCAGGGCTGGGGAGCATGCGGACATTCCACTCTCCCGAGCCCTAAAATTGGCCCCAGGTCAGCACAAGCTGCTAGTCTATACAGTACCGGACCGAAGTAATTTTTCCTGGCGTGACCCTTGGTCTGTTGGCAGAATGGGCCTCCTTCTCCCCATGCTGCTGGTGCCCAGTAAAATAGATTTGGGGATGAGTTATTAACATGGCAATAGTGTCAAAATTGAGACTAGGTGTAGTGATTGTGAATCTGAAAAAATTAGATAACTAAATTTAGCAAGCTGTTTGATGTTCACAATCACTACTTAGTCACAATTTTAACACTATTGCTATGATTATAACTCACCCTGAACCTACTTCCCTGGGCATCAGCTTTATGGGGAGAAGGACAACCATTCTGCAATGATCAGAACATAGTTAAACATTTCCTACAGGTTTGGGGGGTGGAGAACGTACTTAGTTACGTATGCAGTATCAGACTAATACAAGATTCTGGCCGTTATGTTTATTTACCAAATGGAGTTGTATCTTTGCTTCTCTTTCTATCTGGCTATCTGGCTTTATACTTCTGGTACATAGTGGAGAGGATTCCATCATCTCACATCTGTAGAGAAAGAAGAAATTTGTTGGTATCTGCTTTACACTTAACAGTGATATTACATCCCATAATGTTATATCTCACAAACAACTCCATTCATCCCTTTCTCCATCTCTTCTGTCAGTACTGCTTTCTGACTGCTTTGGTGCAGTTTTTAAATCTGGGTTGCTTTTGTGATGTATTGTAACCCTCTCAACACACTGTTCAAGTAATCAGGGGTTTGTTCCACTGTGTCAACATCATATTCTCCATTGTCTAAATGGGTAGTACAGCACACTCTGGGATTAAGGCTGTACCATATACTAGTAAATCTGTCAGGGTTACGGCAGAGAATCGTCAGCACTATCTTTACTAGCTCTGACAAAGAAGTATATGCATTCTATTCAACCAATACATCTCAAATTATGTTGCACATTTTTCCAGTAGCTTGGCAGTGACAAAAATCAAAATAAATGTACAAATCCCCTCACAGTGTTTTGTGTTCTTGTAGTGATCCTTATTTTAAATTTGTGGCTTAACTTATGTCTGTTTACCAAAAATAGGTTTCTCCTTTCAGTAAGACATTTTAGCAAGTAGATATTCCCAACATTTCAAGGCTAAATAGTTACAAATGAAATAGTCCCATTGAAATCAATGGGATGTACATAAGTGTTGACTAACAAGGCCAGTTCATTTCAGTTGGATTTAACCTTCAGTTTTTCAGCATGATCCTAACCATATTTACTAAAAATAGAGCTTCCACTAAATTTATTAGGACATGACTCATTTCTTAATTGGTGGGTTTAGGCCAGCATAAAGGGATTGTATAGCCACCGGCTGGAGGTAGGCCTAGGCACAGGACTCTATGTCAGTACTGCTCAGGTTTGGCTCATACCATTTGTTAGTATGTTGACCAGGATAGCATGTACCTAAACTTCTCTTCTAGATTGTTTGGCCAACAAACCATGACTCTGCGGCTATGTTGTTGAGGGATGGAATTCTGTGGTGCTGAGAAGCAGAACCCTGAAGGATGATGCTTCCAGCCCCCTCCTGAAAGCGAGTGGTGGTGTTCTGACCAGAAGCAGGGATTCCCGTGGTGTCCTGTTGCAACTTGTTGGTGCATCACTGCTGGCTGGTAGGGAGGGAGTTGGATGTGTCATCTTTTATCATCCTGTTTGCCAGCACTGCACAGTTTTATCTCTCTGTGCAACTGACTGGTTTTTAAGGTGGGTTCGTGAGACATTTACTGTCACGACAATGGTACCACAATAATAAATGTGAATAGGAAACAATTCTAAGGTTGAAAAAATGGCTTATAACAATGTAGGTAACTAACCGGATGTTGGCCTTTGCATACAAAATTGGACTAGTTGGCCTACAAAACTGGAGTAAAGACCTGTTATGAATACAGCACTATGTCATACAAGGGTGCCTTGAGAATCCTACAGGCTTGTGTTCAGCAATACAAATACAAGCTCAAGGCCACAAGAGATTCCAGGCAAGTTTATGGGTCGGTTGCCTGATGAATGAGGATGCCCTGCTGCTTCTTTGCTGCCACTCAGTTGTATTGATGGCCCCAAGTGGCAAGAGTACTTTCTCTGCAGCCAACATAAAGGTTCAACCGGCTGGCAAAGGAGGTACTGATTTCTCTATCCTTCCTTTGCCAACGTTCTCGGTAGAAGATGGTCAAAAGAAAGGGGGGAAAGAGCTTGAATGGGCAGGTTGTAACGTAACTTCTTACAGCCAGCGTGGGAGTGCAGGCTGCTGCCTTCATAAGAAGAAATAAAAAAATTGCATGCTGGTGAATTTTGTGGCTTATGTACAAGGTTGGTGTACTGTTTGCCTAGAAGAAACAGTTATTCATCCAATCCATGGTCTTTAAGTGTGACATGGTTTTTCTGTCCCTACTAATCAGTGAGCCAATATTAGCATTAGTACAGATTAGAAACCAAAGATATAGATAGGGAACTCTGTGTAGAGAACCAGTTCAACCTAGATCTCCTTTTCATCTTGGCATGCTGCATCCAGGGTACTGAACAAGCTTAACCTAGATCTCCTTCATCTTTTTCACAGAAACCCACCCACCCCATTTAGCCAAGCTTTCAGAGTCTGCTTTGGATTTGCTTGATTGGCATGTTCTGGGGAGTTCTCTTTCCTTTCTTGGAGCTCAGATAATTTTATTTGTACAGTATACCGCCTTTCTCCCAGAAGGAGCCCAAGGTGACTCACAGATAAAAACATATTTTTAAAAATTACAATAACATTTAAAACTGTCAAAATCATCTTAAACAATATAAAATTACATTGAAATATACAAAAGTTAAAAATATAACTAAAGCACCCCCATATAAAAGGCTCTCTGATATGATTATATATTAAAAGCCTGCTTGAATAAAAACATATTTTCCTGCTGACAAAAGGAGAGTGGGGTGGAGGTCAACCCAGCCTCCTGTGGAAGGATAGAGCATAGGAGCAGCCACTAAGAAGACTCTCTCTCTCATGTCCTCACCAAGCAAGCTTGTGATGGTGGTGGGACAGAGAGAAAGCCTTCCCCTAAAGATATTAGTGTTCTGGCAGGTTCATATGGGAAGATATAGTTCTTCAGGTAATCTGAATCAGTAAGTTGTGTAGGGCTTTATAGGTCACAACCAGCACTTTGAATTGTGCCTGAAAATGCGCCAGCAGCCAGTGAAGCTGTTTCAAAGGAGTTATAGGCTCCCTATAAATGATCCCTGTCAGCATTCTGGCTGCAACATTCTGGACCCACCGAAGTTTCTGAACAGTTTCCAAATGCAGCTCCAGGTAGAGTGCATTACAGTAGTCCAAATGGGATATACTGTATATACTCATGTATAAGTCTAGAAATTTAGGTTAAAAAATTGATCCAAAAAAACTGAGGTGACTTATCCATGGGTCAGTGTAGTTATTGTACTTTAAAAAACCATCCCCTGGTGAAAAGGTAGAGTTTAATCTGCCCTGGAAGCACTGACGCCCTTCTACTCTCATCCATCCAGCCTTCAGTATGAGCATAAGTAATTATGCCTGCTGGAATTTTGTAAATTTGTTGGCATTGTTTTCCTTTGCTTTGTCCTTTACAGCCTTCATTACATGCTCCTAAATTTTACGCTTGACCTATCCATGGGTCATATCAAAATCTATTTTTTTGTCCCCAAAACCTGCCCTCGACTTATCCATGAAGTCAACTTATAGTCAAGTATATACAGTAATCAAGGCACGTATCACCATAGCCAGATCTGACTTTTCATTAAATGGACGCAGCTGGCGCACAGATTTTAACTGTGAAAATGCACTTCTTGCCACTGATGAAACCTGGGCTTCCAGGCTCAGAGTTGAATGCAGGAGAACATCCAAGCTGCAAACCTGAGATTTCAGGGGGAATGTAACCCCATCCAGCACAGACAAAGTCCCTAATAATAATAATAATAATAATAATAATTTGTTTTATTTATATACCGCTATTCCAAAGATCATAGCGGTGAACAGCAAGTAAGCTAATTAGCAAGTAAGCTTATTATTATTATTATTATTATTAAGTATTCCCTGATCTGCCTTATGCCTGACCAGGAGCACCTCTGTCTTGTCTGGATTGAATTTCAGTTTCTTTACCTACATCCAATGGGCACAGGAGACACAGGTTCAGTACAGAGACAACTTCCTTGGAATCAAATGGAAAGGAGAGATGAAGTTGGGTATCACCCACATACAGGTGACACCACGCTGCAAAACTCCAGATGACCTTCCCCAGCAGTTTCATATAGATGTTAAATAATATGGGGGACAGGACAGAAACCTGAGAGACCTCAAAGGCCAACAGCCAGGAAGTCACACAAGAGCCCCACAACAGCACCTTCTGAGTTTGTCCCTCCAAGAAAGACAGCATAGAAGTGCCCCTAAGTCCCATCTCAGAGAGAAGGATACCATGATCAATGGTATCAAAAGGTGCTGAGAGGTCTAGCAAGATCAACAGATACACACTCCTCCTGTCCAGTTGCCTGCATAGGTTATCCACCAGGGCGACCAAAGCTGTCTCTGCCCCATATCCAGGCCTGAAACCAGACTAAAATGGATATAGACAATCCATTTCATCCAGAAATCCTTTGAGCTGGGAGCTCACCCCTTGCTCCAGAATCTTGCCCAAGAATGGAATGTTAAAGATAGGCCAATAGGTATCCAGAATGGTGGGATCCAGGGAGGACTTTTTCAATAACGGCCTCACCACAGCCTCTTTTAGGCAGGATGGGAACCTCTCTTACTGCAGTGACGCTTTCACCACTCCCCTTAGCCACTCGGCCAGTTTCCCTCTAGCTGCTTTCAGGAGCCAGGAAAGGCAAGGATCATGTCCACATCCTCAAGCTGCACAAACTGAAATGTATTCAATAATACAGGACATGTAAGTACCAAGCTTACATCCACTGGATCTGTGTCAACTACAGCAGCCAAGTCAGAGTGTATCCGAATGATTTTGTCTACAAAGTGTCTTGCAAATTCTTTACCGTGAGCTGTCTTTATTTCCTTCTTGTGGATGAGAGTGTAAAAGGCCCCTGATCACTCAAGACAGCTCTGCTGGACAACACTCTGCAGATGCAATGGTGGCAGAGAAGTATAATTTCTTCGTTGCCGCAATCACTATGGCAGAGACCTTCCAGTGGGCTCTAGCCCATACTTCTGAGTCTTCTGCCATTGAAATGAAATTTATTTATATTTATATCCCGCCCTTCCAAAAGATCAGGGCGGCTTGCTCTAGTCTCCATCCCACTTGTTCCATCACCACCAGCTCCCTAGTGAACCAGAGGGCTTGTTTGGCTCCACTTCACGGGAGGGAATGCTTCAGGGTAATTGAGTCAACCACCCTGGTCATTTTCCTATTATAGAGACCAGCCAGGGCTTCAACAGAATCACCTGCCAAGACAACAGGAAACAGGTGAAATCTTAACCCCCCCCCACCTTCCATCCCATACTCACTGTGTCCTAGTGAGTATAAACCCTACCAAGTAGTTATCAGTCCATGACAATGGAACTATAGAGAATTCCTCCACACCCAGATCACTGTCATCTTGCCCAGAGCAAAAAACCAGGTCCAAAAAACGTAATGCAGCCTCCCACATGCTATCAAAATCTGCTTTGGGAAGTTGGAGGACTTTTAACAAGGTTTTTATAAAATTTCCTACCACTGCACAGAAAACAATTTAGGATCCAAATCACTGAGGTAATGAATACTTATATTTTATTAACAATGAACAGTACATACAAAAGTTAAAACAAGAAGTATTGGTATAAGAAAAACTTAGGAGGGTTACTTCGATTGATCTTACCTATAGTCTTTTCATTTTCAGTTGTAAGATTGATCAACACAATGCAGTGCAACACAGTCTTCTGCAGAAGCAAATATTTTAGAATCATAGGCCTGTTACAGACTGCCAAAATAAAGCTGCTTCGAGTCTCTTTGGAGGTATGCTGTTTAAATGATGCATGCACCCTAAGAATCCGGAAGCTGCACCAAAGCTACACTCCAGTGCTTAGGAATGGAGTGTGGCTTTGGCGTGACCTCCGGACTCTTAGGACCCATGCATCATTTAAATAGCATACCTCCAAAGAGACCCGAAGCAGCTTTATTTTGGCAGTCTGTAACAGGCCATAGAATCACAGAGTTGAAAGAGACCACAAGGACAATCCAGTTCACACTCACCATGCAGGAATACACACAATTTATATCCCATGTTTTCCCCCAAAGCTGGAACTCAAAGAGGCTTGCAGTTTTTTTAAAGAAAATACAATTTAAACATAACTGTCATGTGACCCCGTAACCTTCTTTTTGCAGGCTAAACATAACCAACTCCCTAAGCTGCTTTTCATAAGACATCACCATTTTGGTCACTTTGCTGGACATTCTCCAGCTTGTACACATGCTTTTTGAATTGTGTCCAGAACTGGACACAATATTCCAGGTGAGGCCTGACCAAAGCAGGATAAAGTGGCACTATTACTTCTCTTACTCTAGACATTATGCTTGTTCCTCCACATTTGCTGGGGTTAGGGGCACAGGATCTCCATGAATGTGGAAAAACCGCAGATAACAAAAACACTATGTTCTCACCTGAGATAACACATCTCTAGCAATCTCTAGGTCCTCCAATGAAATTCTGCAGTCAACATCTGCCAGACATTGACCATAGAGTTGTGTGGAGGACATAGATATTCCTAGAGAGAACATATTAATAATATCTCTGAATAATCAAATCCACAAAGGCAAAGCTGCAAGTATGGAGGGACAAATGTATACTTCTATTAATGCAGCCTAGAATTGCATTGGCCTTTTTAGCTGCTGCATCATATTGTTAACTCACGTTCAGCCTATCATCCACTGGGACTCCTAGATCCCTTTCGCATATACTATTGTCGAACCAGGTATTATCCAGCCTATATCTTCCATTTCTCCCTGTTGAAATTCATTTTTGTTCGTTTTGTCCCAGCTTTCTAATCTAATAAGGTCATTTTGAATTCCTATCCTATCCTTGGGGGTATTAACAACCCCTCCTAATTTAGTGTCATCTGCAAATTTGATAAGGGCAGTTATTTATTGAGGGCAATTTCAGATTACCAATATGATGACTTCTTATAAATTCATTTGATTAGAACTTTATTATTAAGGTTCACGTAACTTAAGTTTATTCATTGCTTTATTCTTATATTTGGATAAACAGATGTATTTCAACCTGTATCTTGAACTGCATATTTTCTTCTCATTCTAGGTCATGCATAGCCTTTGGACCTAAGAATCGTTCAATTGGAGCAGCAGCTAAAAGTCAAGTAAGTATTGTGTGTACTCAAGAATGGTTTCTGTAATCACAATATTGCTAAAATATGTTAGGCACAGACTTGATTCATTTTTAGAGTTATCCCAAATTCTGTTTGTGATTATATATCTTTGTCCTATCAAAGTGTTCAAAATGGATGAGTGAATTGAAATATATTGTTGAATTCAAATGAGGAAAAAAATCCTGTGCACTGATGAACTGATAAAAGATGGATGGGTCATATACTTTTAGCCTGCCTTAATTATTATAGTATAAATACTAGTATTCATATTTAAGTAACAATGGGGCTGTGCAAACGAGCCCCAAAGGGGCGGCCTGGAGCTGCCCCCTTTCATGCTGAATTGGGGCCAGGGCAGCCTCACCAGCAGCCCTGCGGCCTCAATCCAGTGTTTTTTCGAGCCATGGAGAAGCAGCAAAATGCGGCCCCAATCTGGTGTTTTTTCGAGCCATGGAGAAGCAGCCTGGAAAAGGGGTGTCCTTGGGGCTTCATGCCCCCAGACACCCCGGCCCCAAAGAGGAGAAAGTGCCGGCCCCTTTCTCTTCAGGATTGTTCCCGTGGTTGTGTGGTTGCTGCTGGAATGATCCACTCTAGGAAGGAGCTGCAAAATGCAGCTCTTTTCTGCGCGGCTGCAAGGACGCTGCGCCACATCGTCATCATGGCAGCCCCCATGTGGACGGGAGGCCGCCATGAAGCCGTTGCCCTGACGTTCTAGGGTTAGGGACCATGCGGTTGGTCTCTACCCTAGAATTGCTGCTGCCATGCCACAAAGTGCCATCTGTATCCGGCCAATGTTATTTATTTAGTATTTACTCCTCATTACAAGATAGCATTTGAATTAAAGAAAGATATTGCTGAACTCCTGTACTCCACGTAATCTTATATGACAGTGCTTTAAGCTCCTGTTTCAGAAAACTACAGAGGGTTCAATTTCTCTTAAAATTAGAGAGAGTAAGGATGGAGTTTGTGGATACCAAGTGCTACCAACTCTGCCTTTTATTTCATAATTTGAGAGCACTGATACAAGGGTATTGCACTTACTGGTAAATGAATTAGAGTGTCATATTCTTCGCCCATCAAGCTGTTAAATCCATTCAGTTAGATGTTTGGTTTGAACAAAGAGAAATTTCTTTTAATTTTTAAAGTATAAAATTTATGACACAAGTTTAATAAGAGTAAATTGATTCCTCATTAGGATAGTGGTTTATTAATAAAATTTTTCGTTTTTGAAGGCCAGGGTCCATGCAAACAGAAATAACGTGTCCAGAACCTCTAGTTAAAGTTTTCTAGGGTGTGTCTTTGACTCACTTGCCTATAATGTTTATCTTTGTAACCTGAGATCTTGCTCTGACTTGCAAGTGTCTTTGACTATAGTTACTGTAGTGCATGCTATGGAGGAATATTAGGTGCCACTGCTATTTTTTGCTAGTGCACAATTGTACTAATCCTAGGGACCAGGGCTATTGTGAGACTTTGAAGTTTCCTTTGACAGCTAGTGCTTATAATGGCTGTCTTATAAAGGATTGTGCCGTAGAGAGTGGTGTAAGTGTTCTTTCAGCTAGAGCTGTGAGTATGATGGTCAATCCTGTGCTCTTGTTCTGTTTTGCAATAAAGAGTTTGTGCAGGTAAGCTAAATCCATTCTGATGTAATTGTTAGAAGGTTGTGTAAAGTTCCTGAAGAGTCAGTTGTTAGGTTAAAGGTTACGGTACAGGATAACATATTTTACAAGTAATGTCTTTTATATGCTACATCCATGTGACTTTGAAGCTTACTGTATTGTGTATGTACTTGAACATTAAAAGTACATTTACCATGCAGAACATGAAAGAACAAAATCACCAAATGTGTGAATCAGGCAGAATAATTAAAATCTGTTCTGCGTCATATTAGGACACATATTTTCTTGCTGCATGACAGTGAATTCTCTTCTCTTTTAGGTAATTTCAAATGCGAAGAATGCAGTGCAAGGTTTTAAAAGATTTCACGGTCGTGCGTTTTCAGATCCCTTTGTTCAAGATGAAAAAGCAAAACTTGCTTATGAACTTGTCCAGCTACCATCACATTCAGTTGGCATCAAGGTGAGTGTGTCTGTAGGGGAACAAATATACATATGCTGGTGCTTGCCTGTAAAATGCAGTTCAGTTTAGACAGTTTGACAAAGATGGAGTAGAGGGAAACTAGTGAAATAATAAGGAATGTGGTTTACTTAATTTTAATGCAGCCTTTCAGGTTTCAACCTGAACAGAAGGTTTTCTTTGATTCTGCCCCAGATTTGCATGAGATCTTTCTTTCCTTTCCCTTTCTTTCTGTTTTTTTGAAGCAAAAAGTATGTGTAATAGATTTGTATCTCTCAAATGCAAATGTATATGTCCTTTTAAGGTTGCTGTTCTGATACTAATTTATGAAATGGAAAGAGACTTCTATATACCCTTGATTTTTAGCATTGGTAAAAGACTGTTTTGGGCTTTGTGGAAGATTACAGCTTTAAAATGTATGTTTTGTTCTGCGTTTTTGCTAAGGTAATGTATATGGAAGAAGAACGAAGTTTTACCATAGAACAGATGACAGGAATGCTCCTCACTAAACTAAAAGAAACAGCAGAGAATGCACTTAAAAAGCCTATGGTTGATTGTGTTGTGTCTGTAAGTAAACACTTGTAATGTATGTATAAAGTTCTGTTTGGCTTATGAGGGTGTGGCTGCTTTTGATTAATGAATCATTGGTAATATGTGACAGTGCCACTTATGCTGGACAGAATGGCTGCAGTAAAGCTGCACAGTAGTGTAGTAGTAGGAAAAGGAAAGATAGGAATTAAAGGGTTACTACTGGTCTGTGGGGACAGTTAAATATATACTAGAGCTCTTGGGGATGCTAAAGGAACTACAAACATTATTACCAGATGTATTTTTAGCATGTGTTTCACACAATTGTCTCCCAGAGTGTCTCGCATCAAAATTAAAAAAGGAGAGAGAGACAGGCAGTGCCATCAGGCTTATAGTCCAAAAAAAGATAAAACACACAAGAGAAGGGAGTGGAGGAAAGAGGGTATATTGTATTTGTGTACACTGAAAGTTAGTCATGAGAACATAGTCGTGCTGCACTGGATTACTTAGGATTTGAGATTCCATGTTTCACTTAAGGAGAGGAGAGCTCAGCCAATCTCTACCAAGCATGCTGACTTCCAAGCTTCTTTCTAATAGTGGGGGGAGAGAAGGAGTGATAGATGTATCTGGGTGAGAAAAACAGACGCGTTTACCACCTCTCCGGCACTGAAATTGAAGAGAGGCTGGGATTTGTTCTTATTCTCTCATTTCCCAAGTGCTCAGAGCACTTGGGAAGGAGGAGAGAAAGAAAGCTCTGCATCCACGACCAATACTCCTGCCAGGTGGAGGCATGTTGGGTTGGTTTTGTGCTTGCCAGGCCCTCAGGATACTCAGCCAGCAGAGTAAAATCCTGCTTGTGCCACCTGTCCCTCAGCTGCAAGGGTGACATCTGCTGTCTTCTGCAAATTGGCTCTTTAACTTTCTGAGAGCTAGGTGACCAGAATGAAAGCAAAATGGCTTAGCTTTTCCAGCTCAAAGCTGATTGGGACTGGAGGCTTCCAGTCTCTACCCCTATTCCAAGCTTGTATGTGAATTGGGGATCAGGGGCAGTTCTGTTTCAGAGGCATATTATAGGGTAGGTGCCAACCTTTTCTGGCTTGCCAAGTCCATTATTATTATTGTTATTGTACTTTATATAGAGATTTACACAGCGCTGTACATACAAACAATAAAATCGATAAAAATGAAACTTGCTAATGGTGTACATTCTACAAAATACATATAAAACGATAGATAATAATACAAGATGGAATTAGATAAAATAAGCAGGCAACAAATTAAAAACATCAAATATATCAAATATCATAACAAATATCAAATCCAGCCCAAATAATTGGGCCTCTTTTTTAGAATTCCAATTTCAGTAGTTACTGTTTTAGAAATGGAACTCTACAGTTTATACTCGTGTGTAAGTCAACCACGTGTATAAGTCAAGGGCAAGTTTTGGGGGCAAAATAATGGATTTTGATATGACCCATGGATAAGTCAAGGATCAAACTCAGGGGCATGTAACAAAGGATCTAAACAGAGGGGGGAAAACACTTCGCTCTCTCCTTCTCCCTCTCTGATCCTCTCCCAAGGGTCACATCCTGGACATGCAAAATGTGGACACAAACCTCCAGTTTCCCTTCTTTTCCCACAACCTTCCTCAAGGCTGATGGGTTGCAAAAAAGGGGGCACTGGCCACTGATTTCTGTCCTCTCTCTCTACTCCCTCCCTTCTCCACAGCTTTCCCAAGGCTCATGGAGCAGTATTACCGTATTGACCCGTATATATGTCTACCTAAGATTTTGGAGCACATTTCTGGGCTTAAAATTTTCAACTTATAGACGGGCATATAATTACAATGTTTGCATCTTCTTGCAATGAACAAGTATATTAGTCCTTAAGTTTCAAATTGTTAATACAGTATTCAGAAGTCATTTCAATAAGATAACTTGCATTTAACTAGCTTTTCCTATTCTGACTTGCTGAAGAATACTCTAAAATTGGAGTAAAATTCAAAATACTATTTTGTCTGTCTTTAGGTTCCTTGTTTCTATACAGATGCAGAGCGGAGATCTGTGATGGATGCTACACAGATTGCTGGACTCAACTGCTTACGGTTAATTAATGAAACTACTGCAGGTACCTAGCTACGTGCAGAAAATGGAAGATGTGGCATTTCTTTCCATAAACCTTACATCGTTCAGATTCTTATGTGATTTGTCAGCTGTTAGGATATAAAGATGTGTCTGGATACAATTTTAAAACAAATTTTTTGACTTTCCTCTGGCTTATGCATGAATATGCATTACCTAATTACTTAACATAACAGTGAAGCTCAATTTTGAAGAAAATCCCTAAAAAATTCAACCCCCCCCCCCCCCCCATATTTTATCTCACTAGAAAAATTGGGGTGTCAGGGGACTGTCAGTACAGTCAGGTCAAGAGAGACAATGCATAATGGCTATGCTTGGCTGAACTAGTTATATGGATGGCTCAAATATACAGTCTTATAAAACATGTCCCTTCATAGGTATCTTTACCATCAGGATCTGAGCAAAGGGGAAATTTAATTTGAATTGTGCAAAGCAGATAGTGTCACTTTCAGTCTGATATGAATTATTAAGATTTTTTAAAATTATAATTATTAAAGTTTTAAAAATTGGTGTTACGTTATTCCTTTACATGAGAAAGCACCTAATAAGGTTATTGTAACAGTTAGTGTTTAATGACTTGCATTTCTAATATAGGTGAGCATGTGCATTTCTGTTAAATAGCTGTAATTACATAGCAAAGAAACCTTTTTATAAGTTGTATGCTTAGCCAAATAAGAAATACAGTTTTACTTACAGTTGTCCAAACTTTCTCTTTAGTTGCTCTGGCATATGGGATCTATAAACAAGATCTACCCACATTGGAGGAAAAACCACGAAATGTGGTGTTTGTTGACATAGGGCATTCAGCTTATCAAGTTTCAGTATGTGCATTCAACAAGGGAAAATTGAAGGCAAGTATTATGCTACGTTTTTATTTTAAATAATAGTTTAATTAAATAATGCTTTCATGTTGACTTTTTGTATGTTTTTTGTAATCATTTTAATTTGTAACTAGTCTTCAAGGGAAAAGTTTATAAAGATGATTGTGGTGATAAATTATAACAGGTCTTTGACTTTTCCATCTTCGTTTTTTAGAAATACAGCTCTCAGAGGTAGAGCTGAAAGCTTTCAGGGGTATGTCCATTGAGAAAACAAAGAAGTGGGCAACTAAACAGATATAGGGCAAGTTGGATAGCTAGACGTTAAGTCTCTCTTGTCTGAAATACTTGGAACCAGAACTGTTCTGGATTTTGGATTTTAGAATATTTGCATAATATTTTCATTTATGTTTCATATGCACAATATTTTTAAAATAATTTTATACATGAAACAAAGTTTGTCTACATGGAACTATCAGAAAGCAAAGATATCACTATCTCAACCACCCATGAAAAAAGTTTTAGTTTCTGGAGTATTTCAGAATTCCAGATAATGGAAACACAACTTATATTGATCTTCTCTCTTTTGAGTATGTCTCTACTTGCAGGAAACCTATGCAAAATATTTGCCAATTTTTCTGTAGATGTGGCCAACATTGTTCCATCTTGGGGACAATTTCCTATTCATAGAACTCTAGATGGCTGCATTGACTGTCAAAAAATGAAAAAACAAAACAAAACAGAATGGCTGTAACACTTCATATTTTGAAAAACTGGCATTTTAAAATGTTAAACAGTATGGAAGGGGCAAAAAGACACTGCAGTTTGCAAGAGAGACAGTTTCTAAAGTCCAGAGGCAGTGCAAGAGCCAGTGTGGTGTAGTGATTTGAGTGTTGGATTATGACTCTGTAGACCGGGGATTTGAATCCCCACTCATCTGTGGAGATCTGCTATTCTTCCAGACTCAGAAAAAGGCAAGTCCCATCAGAACAAATCTTGCCATGAAAACCCCAGGATAGGTTCACCTTAGGGTCATAAGTCAGACATGATTCAAAAGCATTAAGGACAGGATCAGGACTGCCAAAAAAAAGTTGAGGGGGCTATGCTTTGCCCATCTCTGCTATAGATCACTTACTGCCATAGATGAAGCCAATCCAAGACTATTGTTGTATTTATTATATGTATCAGGGTGTATAGCTCTGCTTATCTTCAGTAGTGTTGCATAGGCTGTCATAGAACACGGCTTTTTAAAAAGGCAGTGTTATGAAACTAAAATACAATATTTGGCTAGTATTTGAACCATGAATGACTGACAGAATAAGTAATGTCTCACTCTTATGTTGTGGTGTTATACTCAAATGCCAAATACACTTGCATTGAAAAAGTTGTAAGGATCCTTTGCATACTGAAGTAGACAAGTGTAGGCAACTATTACATACCATTGAAAGCACAACTTAGTAATACAGTAGATCAAATATAGAAGGTTATCAGCAGGAACCCACACTGATTGAAACATTGGTTTATGGGATGTACAATTTCCATCACTTATTTCAGTGAAGGGACACAAATTTGCCAGATCTTTTGAAAAGATGGCTAGAAACTACCAATGTGAATGGTAACTGTAGATATGTTCATCGTATATGAAACTGGCTTTAGATGGTGGGCCCCATTTTCAAAATTACATCAGTTGGTGAGACGATTGCCCATGATTTTCAGGGTGCTACCACTCTGTCTAAAGCTCCAGCTAGAGGTTTTGCAGCTAGTTCTTTGCTCAAGGTGTTGGCTTTGCTTCCACCTCATCCACTAAATGGGGAAGCACTTGCTCTCAAACTGCTGGCTAAATACAGTTTGTACTTCTTGTTTTCCATACTGAAGAAGGTGAGGGAAGAACAAAACTAGCTCCTTCAAAGTTGCTCCATTTCCCTTCAGATGGGGCAAAGTGACTGGTGAATGCCTTTGGACGCCTGAAGATTTCTGCTCTAAGTTAAATTTTTTGTCAGTCCTTCTCTTCCATGATCATACATAGCAGCATGTTGTTTGCATTCTTCAGATAGCCATTTTATTTTATTATACCATATTACTGATTGTTATTGTTTACTGAAATGTGTACCTTTGCTATGCACAAAGTTCTGATAGTTTGGATTAAATACCTTTAGTTTGAGTTAAACAGATTATTAGTGGCATAGAATGCTATGAAAAGCTCTGGTTAAAAGGTGTTTTATTACTTTTCTTTGCAAAGGTTCTTGCAACAGCATTTGATACAGTACTTGGTGGCAGGAAATTTGATGAAGTCCTAGTAAATTATTTTTGTGAAGAGTTTGGGAAGAAATACAAACTAGACATAAAGTCCAAAATTCGTGCACTGTTGAGATTGTCTCAGGAATGTGAGAAACTGAAGAAGCTGATGAGTGCAAATGCCTCTGATTTGCCAATGAACATAGAATGTTTCATGAATGATATTGATGTCTCTGGGACTATGAACAGGTATTTTCACTGATTTTTTTCATTGTTTAATTTCCGAATATAAATTGTCTGGACCCTGTTTGTTTATGCCATCTCAGGTGAGTACTTCACCCAGTTCATATCTTTTATTGGATACAAATGTATTTAGTATCTCTGCTGTAATTCAACTTGAATCAAGGACTTTAAGGGCAAAGGCCAACGGACAGGGTAGAAAAGTTGGTTCCATTGTGGTCAGAATTATTTTCTGTTAATAACGAGAAGCTTGGGTGTATCACTAATTCAGTTCTTGGATTCCTTTAACCAATAAAATACCCTCCAAATTATGAATTTTAGGTAATGGCAATAAGTGTTTACCAGAAGCTTATTTATTTACATGATGGATGAATATGTAGGATTTCCATGACAATTGCTGCCACAACTGTCCAGCCAGTTTACAGAGTTATGGCTGAAACTTGAAACTGTGTGAAATGATAGTCAAGAGGAGTGTTGTGTCCAGTAATCTAGGTGATGGGGGAAACTTCCTGGAGAAAAAATACAAATTGATTGACAGACTATGGTAATACTATAATAAATATTTTGGAAAAGAGTGGCAGAAGAACTTAAGCTTATTTTGTTGTGAGGCAGTACAAACAGTTTGTGCAACACACTTGCACAAAAAAAGTAATCAAGGCAGGGTGTTGAGATTGTTAGCAGTTGAGACTGATGACATTTTATCTAAGCATAAACAAAATTTAGTGAAGAATATGGCATTACAAAATACTAACTCTGCTGCTTTTTAAATATAGATGTGACAAAACCCTATTAAAAATAGCTACAAATTTTGCCAAGCTAGGAAGGGGAGGGTTAAGAGTCTGCATTACAATTGCTGTTCTATTTTCACTTTGCGATAAAATATTATTTCATATTTCTGTATACCCACAGGAGTAAATTCTTAGAGATGTGTGAAGATCTTTTGGCTAGAGTAGAACCACCACTTCGCAGTGTACTGGAACAAGCTAGTAAGTTTATCTTGGTACTTGGAACATATGTATTCCCTTTGTGTAAAATTATACAATGATTAAACAATGTGGTAAAGGAACTGATACACTAAATGTCATTACTATTTTTGGATGTATTAAAACTGCCAGACCAGGATTGTATCCTGTCACAGTTGTAGTGTCGTTAAAACATAGTTGTGTGTTAAATAAAATATATTTTAAAAGATACTTTATATCCTTCATACTGTTTTAACAGTATGTGTCTGACAGTTTCCTAACAATGAAGTCTACTTTAAAACGTGCTACTCATTATGTGTGAATGTACATTTTACTATGCCAGTGAGCAGGTGCAGTATGACTGTACCATCACAGTCTAATCTGTACTGTAAAAATAATGCAGTTTGACACCGCTTTATGCACCATGGCTCGGTGCTATAGAATCGTGGAAATTGTAGTTTGTTGTGGTGCCAGAGCTTTCTGTCAGAGAAGGCTAAATATCTCACAAAACTACAAATCCCAGAATACCATAGCATTGAGTCATGACAGTTAAAGTGGTGTCAAACTACAGTGCAGATGAAACCTATATGATACAATACCTAGCTCTGCAAATTTAATAGGGAGGCGTCACAGGTGCTTTCTTTCTATTACGAAAGACTTGTGTACTCTAGAGAAATTGTGCATTAGGTTGTGTTTCTTTCCCAATGTGTCTCATCTTTGACTGCAGTGTTTTCAAAAATGTTCTCCTAAAGCTCCTTGAAGTGCCTGGGCTTCTGCTGAAGTAAACTGAATATAGGCTTGGAATGTCTCAAGTTCCTATCTATCTTTACAGAGTTAAAGAAGGAGGATATCTATGCAGTAGAAATAGTAGGAGGGACTACAAGAATACCTGCTGTAAAAGAGCGTGTCAGTAAATTCTTTGGTAAAGAAGTTAGTACAACATTGAATGCCGATGAAGCTGTCGCTCGAGGCTGTGCACTGCAGGTGAGAGCAGCTGCATGCATACTAAGGGTATAGTTCTCTGTTCAGTGTTAATTTCATCCTGCTTACTTTAGTGATGTAAATAGATCTGAATTAACTGAATTTGGAATTATTATTAAATGTTTGGGGAGAAGTGCATTTTTGTGGGGGTTTTATTCAGCAATTTACTATCAGTCCATAGATTCATTTCCCCTGTAGTCAAGTCAGAAGGGCTATAAAAAAAGTGTTGTGTGCTCAGTAGAAAATTTGTGTTCATTCTATAGCAACACAAAAACACTTACATACAGTAAAGGTTTAGAAGTAAGCAATGCAAAAACAACAACTACGTTCCCTCTAATTACCCTAACAATTTGTGAACTCTAGATGTTTTAGAGAAGCAATCCACATTTATGTAGGTTATATGCTGTGGATTTCTTTCTGAATCTTTTAACTTTAAGAAATAACTGTTTGGAACATATTGTAGTGTAGTGTAATATGTTCTCCAACACACTGTAAAATATGTAGGCTTCCTGTGGGATTCTTATATTGAATAAATTTGCTGTTTCCTTAGTCAGATCAGTGGAACCACACTCCTGTGTATGATTTTTGCGTGAAAGCTGAAGTTCTGTGGCTGCTAACATTGAAATAAAATCTCTTGAACTCCGAAATGTCCTCCTCAGTGTAGTCCATGTCTTGCTTGACAGTATTTAGGCACCTGGCTACGACTTTATTATTCCAACAGACTTAGTGTTTATTTCAGCTGAAAAACCTGAAGCTTTTACCCTGGCGTCATATATCTTGTGGCCTGTTTTCAACAGCTTTGTGTGGGTAGTCCAGGTCTAGTACAATAGTCTCTCCTCAGCACAAAGCTATATAAGGAAGAATGGGGTGACACAGAAAATTGGTGTGGGATTGCCTAGTCTTGGCTCTGACCATACACATTTTGGCATGAGGTACCTTACAAATTATCACAAGGAAATTTGACTGTGTGTGTGTGTGTGTGTGTGTGTGTGTGTGTGTGTGTGGGTAACTGATTTAAAAATTAACTGGTTGAATTCAGAGGTTCCCTTCATCTGCTAGGGGAAATCAATCTTCAGATTTGAACCAGAAATATCAGATTGTAAACAGGAGAGGACAGGGTTTGTATACACACACACACACACACACACACACACACACAGAGAGTCCTCTCCGTTTACAATCTGGTATTTCTGGTTCAAATCTGAAGATTGATTTCCCCTGGCAGATGAAGGGAACCTCTGAATTCAACCAGTTAATTTTTAAATCAGTTACCTGAGTTTATTTCAGAGTTACATTTTAGTGTATATTTAGATGTGTTATGAACAGGTTCAGTCAGAATTAAGAATACTGATTTCCTGGCATGTGAGTAAGCCTTTGGCTCATGAAGCCATGGCATCTTTCAAGTAACCTTCAGTTATCCATTATATCCAAACTTGGGGAATTGTGGTTTATGTCTATAATTGTATTTTAGTAAACAAATTAGAATGAAATTATGGGCTCAGATCCTGGCTTGTTCACAAACTAAAGCAGGGGTGAACAACAATGTCCACTCCTTTCCATCCTCTGCAGGCTGCACTGAGTGACCTGGAAAGAAATGTCATGTTATATCAGGTTCTTATTTGGCTTACTGATTAGCCATTTTTGTAGGATTAGGAGGAGGAAGAGACAAACTGCCATGTTTTGGGTGGTCTGTGTTTGGGATGATACTCAGGTGAAACTGATTCCTCCAAAATGAAATTGGAGTGTGTGTGATCTGGGGGCTGCAAAAATGGACCTGGGAGCCATGTGTAATTCACAGGCTGTACTCTTCCCACCCCTATTAAACACAAGGCACATCACAGTGGGTTTAGGCATAGGGTGGAATTCCCATTTTTAAAAAAAAATGGATGCATCTCATCTCCATCTGGCCACAGAATTTGAATGAGTGGATGACTGTATCTAATAAAGTTTATCTTATATCTAAGGTTTCTTGAAATTGTGTAATTCAGGTTGAGTATCCCTTATCTGGAATTACAAAATCTGAAATAGTCAAATACAAAATTACTGTATCCACATGGGTGGCTGAGATAGTGACACCTTTGCTTTCCAATGTTTCTGTGTACACAGGTTTTGTTTCATGCACAAAATTATTAAAAATATTGTGTATAAAGTTAACTTCAGCCTGAGTGTATAAGAAACATAAATGAATTTCATGTTTAGACTTGGGTCCCATCTCCAAGATACCTCATTATGTATATGCAAATATTAAAAAATCTGAAATCCAAAACACTTCTGGTCCAAGCATTTTGGATAAGGGATAGTCAACCTGTAATAGGGAGAGGAATCTACTCCACATTTCTTAAACTGACTAGTGGAGGTTACTTCTGAATAAACAAGTACAGGCTTAAGAAACGTGCTTTGACATTCAAGGCTCACTTTATAGTCAGTCTCTTGACATTTACACCTGACCTGTGTTTTAGGCTTGCAGAACATCAACTACTGTTTTGTTCCTTACAGTGTGCTATTTTATCCCCGGCGTTTAAAGTGAGAGAATTTTCTATCACAGATTTGGTACCGTATCCTATTTCTTTAAAATGGAATTCCCCAGCAGAAGAAGGAATAAGGTAAAACTTCATACATTAAAAGCACTTTTGATGAACTGAATTACAGCTGAAAACCATAATTAAACAGACTCTGAAAATATGCATAGCACAGTGCCTGAACAAATAACAAAGCAATTGTATTATTTATAACAAATTCCAAAATATTTCTTGTACAGTGCACCCGCATCATACGCGGATGCACCATACGCAGCTTTCAGCATATGGTGAAAGCCACGCAGGGTACAAGGGGTGGCTTGTCCTATTAAGACTAATGGGGCGTGCGCCGCTGCACCTTGTACGAATGGGGCTCAAGCATGTGCGTTTTTTTTTACACGGGGGGGGGGGTCTGGAACGGATCCCCCATGGAAAAAAAAGGGCGCACTGTAATTAGTACTGTTCATGTAAGAGACATCTAAGATAAGTGTTTTTCTTGGTCTACTGATTATAACTTGTTTCTAAAACTGCCAGGGAAAATGTTCCCAACTAGATGAAATAAAATGCATTATCTTCTACAGTGACTGTGAGGTCTTCCCAAAGAATCATGCTGCACCATTTTCCAAAGTCCTCACATTCTACAGAAAGGAACCTTTCACTTTGGAGGCTTATTATAGCTGCCCTAAGGAACTGCCTTATCCAAATTCTGCCATAGGTATGTAAGCGTATTAGGGGGCAGAGATGTACCTGCACTCAGACTGCTTATTGATATGATGCTCCCATTCTTTGAATATAACTGCACATGATAAATGAATCTCAAACACTGGTGGAAATATAACAGCCATCTCTCGAGTGCTTTATTTATATATTCCTGTGTGACAGAATGTTGGACTAGATGACTTTGCAGTCGCTTCCAAATCTGATAATATGATATATATAATACAAAAAAGTAAACATAAGAGTTAGAAAGTAATTAGTTCACTGTTGTATCAGCTGTTGTGTTCTTGTTTTGTTAAATTTTGTATGCCAAAATGAAGGTTTTCGTTTTAAATTAGCAAATTCTAAGCTACCAGTACTAAGAACAGTGAAAGGTGGATTGATTTCACTCACCAAGAGAAAGCTTTCATTTAAATAATTAATGTAAACAACATTTTCCCTGATACAACTTCACATTCTTTTAATCTTATCACTACAATATATTAATTGACAATTTAGTAGGGCAGTTTTTAACACCTGGGAAGGTATAGTTCATGCTTTGTTTTTAAAAAGTTTTACTAATTTAGGAATTAATTGTACATAAACAGTTACAGAATTATAACAGCTGTTAGGCTAAACCAAGTTCTTAGCCCCAGTTAGATTAGACCTATTGAATCAGTAGGAACTCAATTATATGTAAGTCATTGATTCAATGAGTATTTTCTAGGTGAGACTACTTTAGTTTATTAAATTTTCTGTTTCATGTTACATGTATGTTTCCCATCTTCTATTGCATCATTACTGATGGATGGTTAAAACATACATGTATAAATACATAATTTATATAGCACCCACTTTCCCATCCTGAATGCATGTTGGTGCTTTGCAAATATATTGTATCTGGGGTAGTCTCTTGGGGAACAGAGAGAATAAACAGGGTGATAGGCATCTAGGGGCCAGAGCTTAGACCACTGAGCCACTATATAAATCTGCTTAATCTTTTAATTTTTTAATTTCAACATGCTTTCATCTTTTTCATGTGTAACTGTGATAATTCGCTGTGAGTTTGATAGCATCAATAACACCTTTTTGTGAGAATGTGACTACAGCTTTAGCTAGCATGTTTGAAGCTACTTTTAACTATGACTTTTAAAATGAGAGTCGAGGGAAAGGTTTAGTACAGTGATGGTGAACCTTTTAGAGGCCGAGTGCCCAAACTGCAACCCAAAACCCACTTATTTATTGCAAAGTGCCATGTCCCTTTGGCTTTCTAGTAACAAACTCTGGCAAACTCTGTGCTGGGGCGACGGCACATGTGCCCACGGAGAGTGCTCTGAGTGCCACCTCTGGCACGCGTGCCATAGGTTCGCCATCACTGGTTTAGTATAATGGGCATTGTTCAAAAGATAAGTTAAAGTCACAATTCTTTATTCAAATTTAAATTGTAGAAATCTGATGTTTTAAAAAAAAAATCAGGGAGGATAAATACCAATGTAACTAATTAAAAATGGGCAAACCAGCGTTGATGTCATGCACTATGAAGTAAGGCTATTTAATAACAATATTATCTGGTTGTTTTTATTTAGCTCAGTTTTTAATTCAGAAGGTGATTCCACAAGCAGATGGATCCAGTTCAAAAGTTAAAGTCAAAGTCAGAGTAAATATCCATGGCATTTTCAGTGTCTCAAGTGCATCCCTTGTGGAAGTTCATAAATCAGAAGAGAATGAGGAGCCCATGGAAACTGATCAGCATGCAAAAGAGGAAGAGGTAACTTCTCTTGGAATGCCTAATGCTCTTGTTAATCTGGCTGCAGCAATATTTTACTAATATGGATATACTGAATAGCCAGATTTCAGGTAGAGCAATTTGCAGGTCAGGCTCAACACATGGCATTGTTTTTAAGTATTCATCCTTTGAACAAAGAATACTGATCCCACTAACAACTAATCAGAGTCAAATATTCAGAATAATGTATTGAAACAGCTGTTCAAGGAGGTGAGTTGGTAGGAGCTGGAGGGTATTTAAAAAAAACAAATCTTATGTTGCTTGTAAGTGTAAAATAAGCAAAAAGTGCTTTTGAAACCCTTGAAGTGATATTCTGACATTGATGGACCATCACTTTGGTCTACTTCATTTCCTCTGCCAGAAGTAGTCTTAAAATTCAAGAGTGTGCATACGCTGCTCCTATTGTATTGTTTCGCTACCCTTACCATTAGAGGTATGTGACACTGTTTTGAGCTTTTAAAGTCCAAAGAGTGCATGGCATAGGGCGATGACAAGGGAGCACTATTTTTCACCTGGAGTCTCAGCATTCTCCCTGCCTGCCTCCCCACTTCTTTCCTGACCAGTCATAGGAATATGAGGGGACCAAGTTTAGGGGGGAAAGGATGAACTCTATAGTTGCTCAAATTTATTAAGATGGGGTTTGTTATCTACTTTCCTCTTGCTTTTAAAATTTCAGAAGATGCAAGTAGATCAGGAAGAGCAACAGAAAACTGAGGAGAACCAGCAGCAAGCACCAGCTGAAAACAAGACTGAATCTGAGGAAATGGAGGTAAAAACTATTTAAAACAAAATGTTATTCTAAAATGAGTTGAATAATAGAAATGGTGCTACTGTTTTAATGGGCACCTAAGCATACTTGACTATTTTTAAAGCTATAGGTTATTTTTCTTCATAACCTGCATACTAGGGCATACGTTCCAATTACATTTATGAGACTTGCTTAAGAGTAACTGTTTAAGGTTTAGATTGTGAAAATTGTATTGCTGAACAGAAGTGAGCTTCAATTAAACAACAATGTGTGGTAGTTACAAAAATAATGTGGGTTGAGATAACTATTTAAAAATAGATCCCCCCTCCACACACACACACACACATCTTCTTGTGTTCTGAATTGTGTTTTAATACAGACTTCCCAAGCTGGAGCAAAAGAGAAGAAAACAGATCAGCCTCCTCAAGCTAAAAAAGCTAAAGTAAAGACAACAACAATTGATCTTCCAATTGAAAACCAGTTGGTGTGGCAGATAGGAAAGGATATGTTGAACTTATTTATTGAGAATGAGGTAAGCACCTCTAAACTACTACAATAGCCATTTGAAGATTTTTTGCTTGGTGGCTGAAATTTATTGGAGGGAAATGTACTTAGTGTCTGAATTCTCAACAAAAGCTAAAGTTTAATGAATGTATTTTTTACAGGGTAAAATGATCATGCAGGATAAATTGGAGAAAGAACGGAATGATGCCAAGAATGCAGTGGAGGAGTATGTTTATGAAATGAGAGACAAGCTTTGTGGTTTATATGAAAAATTTGTTAGTGAGGAGGTAGGTATTGCTAGTAATATGTCACTATGAAAGCTAAGATCATACTTGCAAATAGAGTAGCTAATATCAACTTTGATAGTTCATATAATCTGTTGACCAGAGACACATGAACCAAAACTTTAATGAATTCAGCAGTCGTTGTGAAGATACTTGAAGATGTGAACATAGAATAATGAATAAGACTTTTTTTCATTTTGTGGACAACACACAATGGAAAGAAGCATCTTTTTAAAAAACAAACAAACAAAGCAAACAATTCAGTGGAATAAAATTTAGTATTCTCTTTTTTTCCTGCCCCCCCCCCACCCAATAATTTAATTTTCCACTGTTCCCTGGACTCAAAAATGTGTGTCTCCAGCGCTCAACCATACCCATATGCCTGCATGGTCTGTGCCCCTAACCCCAGCGAATATGAAGGGATGAGTGAACATTTTAAATTTCTGAGCTAACATGGCAATATGTTCAAATTGAGGAAGCTGGAAGCTTAAAGTTCACACAACTAAAATTGTATTGATATTCAGTTTTAATGTAAGCACAACTGTGTTTCATTTTGCTTTTCTCCAGGATCGTAACAGTTTCACTCTGAGGCTGGAAGACACAGAAAACTGGTTATATGAAGAAGGTGAAGACCAACCAAAACAAGTTTACATTGATAAGTTGGCAGAACTTAAAGTAAGTGACAATTCAGGATTGTTACAGTTAACTAAAATGACACAAGAGGGTCTGGCTGCATTTCATCTTGCATGTTGAAGAGCTGCAATTTAAAAAATATCAAGGAAAAGTAGATTGACTATTACAGAAGTGTTAGGTTAACTAAATCATGTTAATCATGATAATCATGCCCATGTTATCCTGGTTATATATAGTTATAAACATTCATGTAATTGTATTTGCTTCACATATGTGAGCCTGCTGCAAGCATCTTAAGCGGAACTCTGCTTATGTAATCCTTATCCAACAGGCTTTTGTGAATATATTTTGCAATCTATTTTTTCTAGTTAGATGAACCCTTGTCAATATCCCTCAAGTGAGTCACAAAATGTGATAGCAGTATACTTTGTTGGGGGAAATTGCCTGCATGTCTGGAATTTTATTTGGTGTTGCCACAGCATTTTCTCTGTTACGGTAGCATTTTTTTCCTATCAAAGACACAAAATGCTTTTAGATGGCCATCTTAATGAAACCTGCTGAGGTGGTATCACTGCTTTGATGTTGTCTATCATGTTTAAAAAATATGGAAAGATGCTTTAAACCCAACTATTTAAAATTAATATTCCATGAAGATCTATGTTTCAGTAATAAGCAGTCTTGAGTGTCAATTGGCAAGTCACTTCACAAGTGCAATTCAGATATATAATTTTATGTCTAATATTTATTCAACTCAGGCTATGGGACAGCCTATTCAGGCACGGTTTCAAGAATCTGAAGAAAGACCAAAAGCTTTTGAAGAGCTTGGAAAGCAAATCCAGCAGTATATGAAAGCTGTCCTTGCTTTTAAAGCAAAGGTATGTCTTTACATCTCCACATATTTTCTTAATCTCTGGTAGCATTCAAAATTCTCTTGGTGGTGTTCAATAGTTAAGTTTAAGGAACAAATCCTGTTTCCCTTTCAGGAAGGTATGGGAGAGGTTTCAAGCGATTGGCAGGTATGGTTGAAAAATGTAGTTGTCTATTCCCATAGCAAATGAGCAGAATTTTACTCCGTACCTCCCTTTCTCCTTCTTAATGTAACCTATTGTAGTCAGTGCCATATGGTAGTGCATTTTCCCTAAAGTTACAGTGTGCTTAGCATCCTGCCAAGTATTGGTCATTCAATTCCTTTTGTTGAGATGAAGCTAAAGATGTTTATAATTTACCAAAGCGATGAAGAGTGCAGTCACATTACTGTACAAATTAATGCTCATTTTTTTACAATTGTTAGGATGAACAATATGACCACTTAGAACCTGCAGAAGTGGCCAAAGTGGAAAAGAGTGCGAATGAAGTGATGGAGTGGATGAATAACAAGCTCAATCTTCAGAACAAGCGAAGCCTTACTTTGGATCCTGTTATTACAGCTAAGGAGATCGAAGCAAAAACAAAAGTAAATAGGCCTTTGAACTTGCGGGATAAGGGTGGTCTTATGCTAGATTATTGCTGGTATAATACTTTCTACAGCTGAGAGAAACTCACTCTTGTACATATGGTAGACAATGTATTCAGACTCAGTTTGTCTATGTACATATATATTACAATGTTTTGTACTGAATTCTATTAACACAATATTTATTTCCTGATGTGCTTATGATTTCCAACTCTTTTATTTTAGGAACTAATAAATATATGTAATCCTGTAGTCAACAAACCAAAACCGAAGGTGGAACTTCCAAAAGAGGATCAAAAACCAACAGAACAAAATGGTCCAGTAGAAGGCCAAGGCGATGGCTCCCAAGGGTCTCAGACTGCTGAGCAGAATACTGATTCAGCAACCCAAGCACCCACAGAAAAAAAACTTCCAGAAATGGACATTGATTGATTGAATTCCAGCTGTTGTTTATATTTAGAAACTACAATAAAGCTTTAAGTTGTCAATTTTATGTTCCAAATATAAATGGGAGCCAAGTAAGAACTGCAGCTTTCTCACATTATGCTTTTTGGATGGGGCTGGTCATTATGAAACATCTTATATCTTGGGTAGCAAACTTCAGTTGGATAAGTTCAGTCATTTTGCCATATAACTTTAGAAGGCCCTGGTAGATTTATAAAGACCCTTAAGTTTAACCTTATTCCGCTTTGAGTCCAATTTTAAAAGAAGAATGAGTGCAATTGGAAAATAATTTTGTTCTTTAAAAGTACCCCTGCGTTGATATTGTGGATTGCAGCAGCTGCATTATAGGTATCCATTGACAGAAGAATGCCAGAAATGTTTGACATGTTGGTTCTATTGCACAAGAACATAATAAAAGCATCGGTTTGTGATCCTTCTGCAATTAAAGAAGCAAGAATGGCATATTTTCTAGCTGGAAGCTGATTTTATTTTATATTGTACCATTGATAGTTTTGTGAGCATCTATGGCACCATGGAACAGATTACATGTTTGCGCTAAATATGAAGAACTAAAATGGCTGGAGTGTTTTTTCCAGGTTGTGTCTGCACTCCACTATGAATATTGATGTCCTGGGCATTGTATCAAATTGTGTATCTGGTATGAAGCATAGCAGATGTATAACTAAATCCTGCTATTACATGCAGATATGTATACTTATGGTAAATTCTCCCCAGCTATATGAAATGCTATGTAAATTTCTGTCTCTAGTTATGTACCTGCTTGTAGGAAAAGAGGATATAATGTTAGCTGTCTGCACGTAAGGATGATTCTGATTAGTTGCTAACCCTGAAGAGAGTATTTGCTTCTTACACATGGAAGTGCTCAGCTTTACCTTCCAACAACAGCAGCAAAGGTCTGGCAGTTTACTCATGTGCTCCTCTACACTTGGGCTGTGTTTTTCTTCTAGTAATTGATAATTGTCATAAACTTGTATGTGTTGAAATCAAAATGGAAATATCCATGCACATTGCAAGAAATAAATGCACTGGATTGTACTGGATTTTTAACACTGTTGATTATGGCTATGGGAAATCAAATTCTTTTGAGTGGAAAAAACCATTCTTTTGTTTTCCTTCACACACACAAAAAAAACCCTTGTTTGCATAGGTTATGCAATCCTTGTTCTGCATTAAACAGTTTAGACCTTATCTTAATGCTTTCATTTAACTAAGGGTTTGGTTATCTACTGTACTGTTAGTGTACTGGACTGTCAAAGAACTTCTTAACTACATCCATGTGAGGTTACCATTTTAGCTCCATAAACTTTCAACTTCCAGGTAAGATGACAAAAAATGTTTATGGGTTTGGAGAGACTTCTCAAAATATCTTGAGTCTTAATTTGAATTTAGAAAAAATAATAGCAATAATATTCTGTCTGATCATCAGTTGTCTGCTAACAACAGCTGGAACCCTTGCATCTATTGAAATAAAAGCTTTAGCTCTTGTCATGCCCCATTGTTTTGTTAGCTTCTGTTTCTTAAAAGATTTCAATTCCAGTCTCCCTCAATTCAAAAATCTTGTCATTTTCTGTGCATGAAATAATGAGACCTAATGCCTGATGAACACTTTGTGCTTTCTCTATTAGCATGCAGTACCTGTGCTACTTAACATACTCAGGCAGAGGGTTTTTCCCCCAAGCTAAATGACACATGCTCCTGAGATGATATTTCAGAGATCTGAAGATGGGGGGGGGGGGAATGAGACAGAATACAGTATCATGGAAGGAATACTCTGAATGAAGAAAAAGAAATAATGTGTCAAGGGATGGAAGCATAGATGAGAATGTGGAGTGCTAATTAAGGCAATAAAGAAAAGAGCTGGTATACAGGCATGAAGCAATAAAAGAAACTCAAAATATTTGAGAAAATACCATACAGCTATGCAGACTTGGTTTCAGGTCACTGTTTTAGAAAGCTAAGGGAGTGAAACCAACTCCTCAACTCAGGTTCAATGAATGGTGAAACTGAACAAAATAATGTGGATAATTCTGCTATTCAGTCATCTTTCTCACCAAACACATTATTGGATTGGTAAATGGGTACGGGCAGTGTGCACAGTACAAATGCAATGTCTGAATGAAGCTTCCATTATGCACATTCATTTAAATCTGGTACACAAACTTTCATTTGCCAAATTTTCCATTCAAGCACCTGCTTGGCTAATGTAAGTTCCCTTTCCCTTTAAATGTGTTGGTTCCTGGATAAATCCTTTTACAAGTTAAATAGTATCTGCCCACAGAGCCCCAGCATGGTCGTTATTCCACACACACCCCTTTAGGGAACATTGTTAATTTCTCTAATTCTAGTAATCAGATAAATTTTGCATGTAATTCAGTGTTTACTGCTAGCTTTTTAACATGCTTCTAATGGCAGTTCTGATAAGTAGGAACTAATGTATAGGAGCACCGACTCTCTTGGTTTATCTATAAATCAAACGCTTGTAGATATTTCCGTAGAATTTGTCTTTTGGAGATAAATTATACAAGGCCTTTCTGAAAAATTGCCTCCAAGATCTTGTTTTACCCTTTTTCCTAATAGATTTAAGCGCAGCATGCATTGAAAAACAATGACCAAATATTCTTTTTATTTTAAGCCTCATTCTACTGGAGTAGTCAGAGGATTGAACCGTGTGGTATGATTCTGGATATCAGGGTTCAAATCCCTGCTCAGCCATGGAAATGCATTGGATGACCTTGGGCAAGTCACATTTTTTGCAGCCTCAGAGGAATGCAATACCGAACTCTTTCTAAACAAATCTTGCCAAGAAAACCATGGGAGAGGCTCGCCTGAGGATTGTCGAAAGTTGGAAATGATTTGGAGGCATAAAATGCATAGCAGCAAAAGCATACCTAACAGCCTTTTTGCAATGCAGCACCTAATCCTGTAGAAGTGATGTTTCTACAGTTAGTTTTCCTCACTGGAGTAATTCAGTAGGTTTGTTTGTTTGTTTGTTTGTTGCTCCTTTTAAACCTTTTAACTGCTGAGTTATAGAATAGCATTCACTTTCTTTGGCTTTTATTTGTCCTAATGATCGTTCTAGTGTTGCTGTAATTTGGCTAGATAAGCAGTAACTCCTTGAGAAGTTTACAGATCAGTCTTTGAAGTATGTTTTGATAATGGCTTCTAGTTTGTTATCCATTTTTCATCCTGCTTTGATTAATGTGCATCTTGTATAGGTTTATATGCTTTAATTCAAGTACAGTATAGATTCCATGTTTGATGCCCATCTAGACAATCTCATATCTTGTATGCTTTTTCTCAAATAAGGAAATTTATATGATGTGTTATCATGAACACTCCTAATTGTATATCTGGACATAATGAAGAAATACAGAATGAAAGTTTTGTAATGTTGTATCTGCTAAAAGACCTTTGGGTACGTGTTGTGTGGCCTAGGGAGAGTATCCCAGGGGCCATTTAACATGGGGCCTTCCTCTCTGATCTACAGTGACAAACATTTCCCTGGGCAAAGGAGGATACCTGATCATTGATCTGCCGTTGGGCATACAGACAAGAGTTGGAGAAGCACATCTGGGTCAGAGGGGTCTAGGATTTGCAGGTGGACTCCTGTATTTAGGCTACCCAAACTGACAATTGGCTGTCCCTGAAATTGGATTAGTTACCAACAAACACACCCCCTGCAAACAATGGGAAGAAATTTAGAAAACAAGTGAGGTAAAAAATAAAGCTACTCTTTCCTCACCCCCTGGAACTAGTGTGAGCTGCCAGGGATTAGGAAATGCTTCACCGAGAACATAGGAACCTTGCTGGATCAGACCAAAAGCCTAACCAATCATTGGAGAATCCACAAGGAGGACAAGGGCACGTTATCCCCTTGCCACTTAAGCTCCCCAGCAACTGGTAAGAGAAACAATCTGCCTCTGAACATGGACCTTTGATAGCCTTATTCTCAGCCAGAGAGCTCTTAGGCCTCACTGAACTACAAGCCTCAGGATGCAACGGGGGCAGCCAGGGCAGTAAAAGTGGAATAGTAGCACTATAAGAGTACAGTGCAGTAATGTGGGGAGAGAAAGAAGTTGGCAGCCTGAGCCTTCCCAGACGTACGTCCGAGAAGACTTTAGTCTAGGAAAGTTCATGCTGCCAACTTTTTTCTTTCAATCATCTAGAAGAGATGACCACTCTCTCAGGAGAGACATAGTAGTGATGTGAGATATCATCTATCCTGATATTTGTTGGAAATCAAACTCAGCCAAAACATTAAGGTCTAGCAAATTCCTCACTTGCCTGGAAAACAATTTCATTGTCCAAAAGGTGGAAAAGGCAATAGAGGGGGGGGGGCAGCCATTTTAGATCTGATCCTAACCAACACGGATGACCTGGTGAATGGGGTGCAAGGGGTGGATCCTTAGGTGGGAGCGACCATGTTCTCCTGGAGTTCATTATACAGTGGAAAGGAGAAGCCAGGCATAGTCAGAGACACACATTCTGGACTTTAGGAAAGCTGATTTCAATAAACTCGGGGAAATACTGGGGGAATCCCGTGGTCAGGAATACTAAAAGAGAAGGAGTACAGGATGGATGGGAGTTTCTCAAGGGGGAGATACTGAAAGCACAATTTCACCAGCTCCAATGAGGAGGAAAAATGGGAGGTGTATCAAGAACCCAGGATGGATGACTAAAGAATTTTCAACAGAGCTAAGTTTTAAACGGAACATGTATAAGAAATGGAAAAAGGGGGAAATCATCAAAGAGAAATTCAAACACATAGCAAGCACATGTAGGGGTAAAGTCAGAAAAGCTAAAGCACAGAATGAACTCAGGCTTGCTAGAGAGGTTAAGAACAATAAAAAGGGCTTTTTTGGATATGTCTGCAGCAAAAGGAAGAAGAAGGAAACAGTAGGGCCACTGCGTGGAGAAGATGGCAAAATGCTAATAGAAGACAGAGAAAAGGCAGAATTACTAAACACCTTCTTTGCCTCAGTCTTCTCAGAAAAGGCAAAGGGTGCTCAACCTGAGGATAATGGAGCAGAGGACAGGATAGGGGCATTTCAGTACAGAATAAGTAAAGAGATAGTAGAGGAACACCTTATTAATCTAAATGAATTTAAGTCTCCGGGACCAGATGAACTCCATCCAAAGGTATTAAAAGAACTGGCAAATGTAATATCGGAGCCATTGGCAATAATCTTTGAAAACTCCTGGAGAACAGGAGAGATCCCAGCAGACTGGAGGAGGGCAAACGTTGTCCCCATCTTCAAAAAGGGGAAAAAAGAGGATCCCAACAATTATTGTCCTGTTAGTCTGACATCAGTACTAGGAAAGATTCTGGAGCAGATCATTAAACAGAGAGTCTGTGAACATCTAGAAGGCAATGCCATAATCACAAAAAGTCAACATGGGTTTCAGAGAAACAAGTCATGCTAGACAAACCTGATCTCTTTCTTTGATAAAATTACCAGCTTGATAGATGAAGGGAATGCTGTGTATATAATATATCTTGATTTCAGTAAGGCCTTTGACAAAGTTCCCCATGACATTCTTGCAAACAAGCTTGTAAAATGTGGGCTAGACAAGGCAACTGTTACATGGATTTGTAATTGGTTGACCGGCTGAACCCAAAGGGTGCTCAACAATGGCTCTTTTTCAGCCTGGAGAGAAGTGACCAGTGGGGTCCCACAGGGCTCTGTCCTGGGCCCAGTGTTATTCAATATCTTTATCAATGACCTGGATCACAGAATTGGGGGCATACTTATCAAATTTGCAGATGACACCAAATTAGGAGGAATAGCTAACACCCCTGAGGATAGGATCAAAATTCAAAACGACCTGAATAAACTGGATAGCTGGGCCAAAGCTAACAAAATGATATTGAACACAGGGAAATGTAAGGTATTGCACTTAGGGCGGAAAAATGAAATGCATAGGTATAGGATGGGGAAAACCTGGCTAAACGAGACTAGCTGCTTTATCACACTAGGAGGCAAACAGGATTTAAACGAGAGTTAATCTAGAGAAAACCAGGAAATGCCTGATGTTTGTCACACAACATTTCCTGGTTTTCTCTAGTTTAATTCTCATTTAAATCCTGTTTGCCCCCTAGTGTGATAAAGCACTAGGTGTGAAAGGGATCGAGGAGTCTAAGTAGACCACAAGTTGAACAAGAGCCAACAGTGCGATACGACAGCTAGAAAGGCCAATGCAAGGGAAGCATAGGGCCACTCTATTCTGCTTTGGTCAGGCCTCACCTGGAAGACTGTGTCCAGTTCTGGGCACCACAATTCAAAAAGGATGTTGAGAAACTGGAATGTGTCCAAAGGAGGGTGACTAAAATGGTGAAGGGTCTGGAAACCATGCCCTATGAGGAACAACTTAGGGAGCTGGGGATGTTTAGCCTGCGAAAGAGAAGGTTAAGAGGTGATATGATAGCCCTGGTTAAATACTCGAAGGGCTGTCACATTGAGGAGGGAGCAAGCTTGTTTTCTGCTGCTCCAGAGAACAGGACCCGGAACAATGGATGAAAGCTGCAGGAAAAAAGATTCTACTTCAAATTAGCAGGAACTTGCTGACAGTAAGGGTTGTTGGACAGTGGAACACACTCCCTCAGAGTGTGGTGGAGTCTCCTTCCTTAGAGGTTTTTGGCCATCTTTGACTTAGATTTCCTGCATGGCAGAAGAGGACTGGTGGCCCTTGGGGTCCCTTCCAACTCTACCACTGTACTGAGTCTCAAAAGTGCCCCTCCAGGCTCTCTCTGCGTACTGATTCCAGAGACTAACACGGCTATGTCTTTGGATAATGGCGCAGAGTGGTATTCCATGTGAAGCGCCTCTCCAGTTGCAACTACTGTTGTCTGAATGGCAGAAGGGGGCTCTTCCAACTCTGTGACCCTAGGAAGCGCCTGAAACCAACCAAGGCACCTTCGCCCTCAGTCAGGGCAGCCTTCCAAGGAGGCGTGAAACCCCGCCCCCTCCCTCCCTTCCCCAAAGCCCAGCGCCGCCTCGAAAAGGGAGGGAGGGGGATAAAATGGCGCCCGCGGGAGGAGTCGGGAGGGGCGGGACTTCGGCGTTTCCGCCCTTCTGTTCCCACTTCCGGTCGCCCTGCCCTCTCTCTGCCGCTCTAGGAGCCCAGCAGAGTGGCAGCTGCCAGCGGGGCATGAGGGAGGGATGGCCCCTGGGCGGTGCCCTGCTGGCTGCCTCTGGGAGGAGCGGCGCGGCAGGAGGAAGAGAAGAAGGAAAGGAGAAGGAGAAGCCCAGTGAGGGGTAAAATATATAGGTGTCTATAGTATATATATATATATATATATATATATATATAATGTGTGTGTGATAGATATAATATCTCTCTGTGTGTAATATATGTGTGTCTGTAATATATATGTGTGTAATATATATATAATATTTGTGTGTATAGTATATATGTGTGTGTGTGTAACATATATGATATACATGTGTATAGTATATGTGTGTGTGTAATGTATATACTATATATGTATATAGTATATATAAAGTATATAATGTATGTGTAATATATAATATATGCGTATAGTATATATCATGTGTATATGTAATGTATATGGTATATATGTGTATAGTGTATATGTGTATGTGTAATATATAGTATACTATGTATAACATATATGTGTTATATATACATAAAAGATCTGTATAGTATATATGTGTGTGTGTATGTTTAATATATGTAATATATATCTGTATAGTATATATGTGTGTGTGTAATATATATCATACATTTGTGCTTAATGTACATGTGTGTATGTGTGTGTATACATAATCTGTATATAACGCACGCACACACACAGGGAGAGTGTGGCGTAGTGGTTTGAGTATTGGACTATGACTCTGCAGACCAGGGCTCAATTCCCTGCCCAGCCTTGAAATCCACTTGGGCAAGTCACACTCTCTCAGCCTCAGAAGATGGCAAGGGCAAACCTCTGAACGGACCTTGCCAAGAAAACCCTATGATAGCTTCATCTCTTTGGAGTCGTCATGATTTGGAAACGACTTGAAGGCACATAGCAACGCGCACACACGCACTGAGTAACACCCAAATGGAAGAGGGGCCTCAAGGTCCGTTGCTTGAGGTTTCTCTGGCATCTGGCCTTCTGGGCGTTTGAGTCTAGCTTTACGGGAAGAGCTCAGTCATAAGCCTGCCATTTTACTTCCTGGTTTTAAAAAGGCCTCTTCTGGGCATTAGACAGCTAAGGATGCAAAAGAAAGACATGGTGGGTTTTGCTCCCCAGAAACTTGGGAGGCTGTTGCAATTTGCTTATTGAGTAATTTGTATAATTGTATCTGTTTTTAATGAGCTCCTATGAAGAAGACATGCAGGATGTAAACCCAAGGAGGTTTCCAGCTTGATCTCCTCTGGGACCCATTTGTTTGTCTTTTTGGCCGCCCTCAGCGCTCTTCTCCGGCACCACATCACAAATACGTTTATTTTCTTCCTATCTACTTTCTTCACTGTCCAGCTCTCACATCCATACATGGTAATAGGGAATACAATGGCTAGTACCATTCTGACTTTAGCATTCAATTGGATATCTTTACGCTTCGGGATTTTGTCTAGTCATTTCATCTCTGCCCTTCCCATTCTTAGTCTTCTTCTAATTTCTTGACTGAAGTCTCTGTTCTGATCAATGTTTGGTCCAAGGTACAGGAACTCTAAACATTTTAATTTCCTCATTATCTAGGCTGCATTTATGTAGATCCCCCATGAGGTGTTTTTTTAATGTTCAGTAACATGTCCTTGTTAATTGTTCTAAGTTCATAATTTTTCTGCTAGTAATAGAAACATTTTAATGATAGAGTGGCCAGCCTGCCTCGCTTATTCTGGTGATATATTCACAGTTGACAGGACCTCAGATGTCTTTGGAGGATAAAGAAGCCCAGGAAGATGAGCTGCTCGCTTTGGCAAGTATTTATGATGAAGATGAATTCAAGAGAGCACAGTCAGTGCAAGGAGGTGAAATCAGGATTTCTGTGGAACTGCCTGAGAACTTCACCGTGTTTTTGCGTGGTAAGTCCAGCTTTTGATACCACTCCTTTTAAAGCTTATTGCTGGTACTGGGATATGTTCTAATTTGTGTTCCCACTCCCTCAAGATGCAGCGTCTGGTTTTCGCAGTGTATTAGCCTGTATGCTCTGCTGATGGTGTGATGATGTGGCTACTGAGTCTTGGGCTGCATTTGCACTGCAGAATTAATGCCGTTCGACACCAGTTTAATTGCTGTGACTCAGTGACATGGAATGCTGGGATTTGTAGTTTTGTGAGATATCTAGCCTTCTCTGTCTGAGAGCTCTGGTGACACACAACAGACTACGACTCCTAGAATTTTATAGAATGGAGCCACGGCAGTTAAACTGGTATCAAACTGCATTAATTCTGGGGTCTGTTAACTGACGGGACTCCCACTCAGATTTTTGTTTCTGTTGTGGGCAGATGACTTTCACAGCCTCGGATTAGATCATGTGGCTGAGGCACAGCAGTGAAGTCACACAACGTAGCATTTATATAGGTTGTGTGAATGACAAATGTGATATGTAGAAGGTCGCAAAAGCCTGTCAGCTGTTTGTGAATTCTGTAAAGAATTATGTGCTTTGTATATTTTACCAACAAAAGGGTAAACAAATGGGTCTGTTCCTCAAAAGCTTTTAGAATTTTGAAAATTAGAAAGGTAACAATCATGGGAACATCTTTATGTAAAATGTGAAAGGGTTAAAGATTCTTGGAATAAACTGCAAATTTTAATGCCTTCAGCTGTGTAAATAGTAAGTAAAATGGTAGGACGACAACCCCCAATATTCATTGTACAGAGTTTGTGTGGAGTGTAATTGTACAGAGGCACAATTCTGAGCTCCATTTGAATTGCAGCCGAATTGGAACAGCAGCTTGTAAGCATGACCTATTTGGTGAAATGACATTTTGTACATGGACACCTACCATCTATCATGGTTTCTTGATCACATCCCCACCTGTTTCTTTGCTGCTACATAAAAAGTCTTTTATGTAGACTCAGCCAAAATTAAGTGTTTAACAATATATATTATCAATATTTGTATAAGTTAAATATTATGGGCATTTTAATAGAAATTATCAGTATCAGTTCCAATATCAATAAATACAACTGTCCAAATTAATATATACTGTAAATACAATACCACTCTTAAAGTAAGTCATGTTGTTGAACAGCATTGTGTAGTTTCAGATTCTAAAAATACATAGAGAAAATCTTCCCCCTAAGAAAAATCATTTACAATGTGAATCTGTTCTGATGCAATCCCGTATTTTACAGTGTCAGCTTTTTATTGTGTGGGATTGTACTAGTGTGATGCCAGCAGAGAATGACCAATATGATAACTGCAGAGTTATAAACTTTATTGGGCTGATAACCTTGGCAAGCAGTGGTTTCCATGAACCAGGAAATAGGAAGTAGTTAGTACTCATTGGGGGAGGAGGCAGCATGCAGTCACACTCCCGGCAATCCAGCTATGCTTGAGTGAGGCCAGTCTGTCTGAACCATTTACTCCAGAAATAGAATCATGGAGTTGGAGGAGATCTCAAGGGCCATTATGTCCAACCCCCTGCCATGCAGAAATACTCAGTCAAAGTACCCCCGACAAATGGCCACCCACCTCTGTTTGATAGCCTTCAAAGAAGAAGACTCCACCGCACTCCGAGGAAACATATTCCACTGTGAAACAGTTCTTACGGTCAGGAAGTTCTTCCTAATGTTGAGATGGAATGTCTTTTCCTGTAGTTTGAATCTATTGTTCTGGATCCTATGTTTCAAAAGATGAGACACGTTACAGATCGCTTATCTGATAATTCAGTTAAGCAGCATAACCCTAAAGTTTCATCCTTATACTATCAGATGTATTTTGTTTCAGGCAACCAGGCAGAGAATCCTCCAAACAACTTTGAATGCACAGTTTGCTTTTTACCTCCAATAGTGCTGAATTTTGAATTTCCAGCAGACTACCCGTCGACCTCCCCACCTGCATTCACCCTCAATAGCAAGTGGCTCTCCCAGGCACAGGTTTGGCACAGATCTTCAATGCTTCTTCATGTAGTTCACCAGAATGATTTAAAGGGAAAAAAATGAAGGGAGGGGAGGATTAATGATGTGATCTATTGCTCTCTGGATGCAGCAAATGAAAGGCTATTTACAATAAACTTTATAATTAAATGTCAGATTTTTGTCAGAGAAATAATTCACCTATACAAAATTCCTTCTCTTCCTGGTTTTGTGGCTTTCTCCCTCCCTGCTTCTAAATCAAAGCATAAAGGACATCCTCATGGCTATTTGGCAACCTTGATTGCTGTGGACTATAATCCAACAATCCTTCAAATGGACTTTGGGGTCTGTGACAGTATTCTTACTCTTCAAATTGATTGGCCTGGTGGGGTGAAACTTTTTCTGATTAATATATGTTGCCCTCCTCAGAACTCAATAAATGAGCATGATTTCTGATGGACTAATTTAGGACTAATTCTTACGTCTTTATATAACTCATATCCTCATCTATTTTAGTGGCAGGTGATATGAATGCTAGATTGGGTCCTAACAACAACAAAATAGCTGAGAAACTTGGTTTAAGTCCTGAAGGTTTGTTCCACATACCCATTAGGAATTCTAAGGATATTTGGATTAATGAGGCTGGAAAATCCTTTTTTCTATCATTTTTAAATTCCATCTTTTCCTATCTAATGGGAATGATAGTGATCCTGATGCCAATTTATATACATGTATAGGACCAAGAGGGAAAAGTGTGGATGACTATTTCATTCTTTCACAAGCAGCAACCTTATGGTTTGTGAATTTTAAAGTTCTGGTCAGGCCTGAGAGTGGCCATATGCCAATCGAGTTACTTCTGTTGCCACCGTTTTCTCCCTTTTCTTCTAGAAATAAAATGTGGGCTCCCTTGAAAACATGACACCCCCCCCCCCCCGAGACAAAAGGATTAAATGGAATGGGAAGGTAAATGAAAATGTAAATACCTTCCTAATGTCTTCTGGGATGCTTACGTTAAGAGATCTTCTTATGACAGATCAAGACCCTTTGGAAACCTTGGACAAATTAGTCCAAGAAATTCGGCCATTTTTGATCAGCATTAATCACACATGCCCTACTAATAAGGTCAATCATGGTTGGTTTGACAGGCAGTGTTTACTTTAGAAGCGTATTTTAGCAAGATCTATAATGAAACTAAGAAGGGAAGATTTTCCAGAGAATTATAAGCATTATATTTACCATCGAAGGGTGTATATAAATTTACTCAGGGGAAAAAGAGCAGAATTCACACGGCAGGCTTGGATGGATTTAGGTCAGTCCCTTGTGGAGAACTCCTCCTCTAAACTCTGGTCCCTAGTGAATAAAGCTACTAGAAACACATAAGGGGTTATCCCCAATCAAACCACCTCCTCTCAATGACAAGATCATTTTTCTGGCCTTTTTTCCTTACCCTGCCATGGTACAATACAAAATCCCTGTTCTAGAATGGATATATCTTTATTCTCTTGTTGCCCTGCTTGGGATCCAATTACCATTGATTAAATTAACTCTTTGATCAGATCCTTACCTAATAACAAAGTGCCTGGAGAAGACATACTTCCCAGTGAAATATTTAGATCAAACCCAGACTGGTGGGCAATACCTCTTGCCTCATTATTTACTTACATCAATCAGTATGGGGAAATTCCACAGTGGGTTGTGAGTATAGTAATTCCTTTTCATAAAAAAGGCTCCATGGCTGATCCCAAAATTTTTCGAGACTGAATATTGTCTCTAAGCTTTATGCAAGATACCTATTAGGCAGATTGGAGGTATGGGCTATGGAAAAAGTTTTCATTTGTTGATGAAAGGATAATGATGAGGGAGCCACTCTAGCTTCCTTAGGGAGGAAGTTCCGTGAGAACCCTGGTCTTTGTAAACTCCTGGCCATTGTAGAAACTTGGGCTTCTAGGCTCAGGTCTAAATCCAGGAGTATAAATCCAGGCTGCAAACCTCTGTCTTCAAAAGAAGGACAGTCCCTTCCAGTGTGAGCTTTTTCATTAGAGGCCTTAGAATAGCTTCCTGGCATGTTACGACCTTGCCTTGCTATAATCCCTTACAGCAAGATGATGTTCCCACCTTCAAATTTCACACTTCCCTCCTCTCAGCCCAATGCAGCTTTGCATATGACACTTTTGACATACAAGTATCATACACCTTCAGATACATACACTCAAACCCAGCAGATGGTGGGATAGGGCTCCTGATCAAGAGGCTAAAACCCCAACTAGACCACTGTGACACTTATCTCACTACCCTCAGGTCTTGTCTGCTGCTGCACAGCCACCCCCCACCCCCCACCCCCAAGTGGGCAGTGCTGAGAGAAATTAAGTCCCCAGACTCATTCAGTCAGGTGTGAACAATACAGGCCAGATCGATGTGTTCATTCAAGATCATCTCCTGAATGAATAATGATTTACAGTTTACTGACTTGGCATTCAACAGCAGCATTTTTGGCCTAGAAAGATTTTTACCAAAGCTATCCAGGCTGTTTGAAACGGGCCACAGTTTAGGATGCAGTCAGAACCCTCTTGTGATTCCTTGTATCATGATCACAAAACTCACCCCTTTCCATGTCTTTATGCACAGTTATAGCTGCTCCCAAGTCCCATCATCTCCTTTTTATTCTTTTTGAACCCCAGTGTTGCCAAAAATTGCACAACATATTTGATCAAGCCTCACCTGGAATACTGTGTCCAGTTCTGAGCACCACATTTTAAAAGGATGTTGAGAAGCTGGAGTGTACCCAGAGGAAGGCAACCAAAATGGTGAAGGGTCTGGAAACCATGGCCTATGAAGAGTGACTTAGGGAGCTGGGTATGTTTATCCTGGAGAAGAGAAGGTTAAGAGATGATATGATAGCCTAGTTTAAATATTTGAAGGGATGTCATATTGAGAATGGAGCAAACTTGTTTTCTGCTGCTTCAGAAATTAAGACATGGAACAATGGATGCAAAGCACTGAAAAAGAGATTCCACCTAAACTTTGGGAAGTATTTCCTGACAGTAACAGCTGTTCGACAGGGGACCACTTTACCTCAGAGAGTGGTGGTTTCTCATTGGGAGGTTTTCAAATAGAGGCTGGATGGCCATCTGTTGGGAGTGCTTTGATTGTGTATTCCTGCATGGCAGGGGTTGGATTGTATGGCCCTGTGGTCTCTTCCAATTCTATGATTCTATTATTTTATTCTGGTAAGAAGTAGGGAATCCTCCTTTCTAAAGCATTGGGGCTGGTCCTTTCCCTCATGACATTTGCATGAGGAGACCTGTGGGAGACTGCTAGCATGGATCTCAGTTCTACAAAGAGGCACTCAAAAATAATTGAAGGAGACCCATAGTAAAGGAAGAGGCGGCATATGTGGTAAGCACCAAGCTAACAAACCATCTCTTTCTCTCACATGAAATGCCATTTTTGTTTTCTGATGCTTCACCCAAATTCCCTTTATTTTTCAAGCACTTTCAAGCACTTCTAGGCTTGCACACCTTATTTTGTATTCTTTATCCCAATTGTTGTAATGAAGGAATTAACTTTTTGGTCTAAGGATGTTTCCAAAGATATATGTACTATTCAACATAGCTAAGTTTTGCTTTGAAGTCTAAAGGTGAGCAATCATGCATTTAGGTTTACAATTTATTTTGCAGTAAATGGGACAATTAATTAATTGGGGTGAAAGAGTCTTTCCTTTTTCATTTTAGGACTCTATATTGTAGCAGCCTTGATGTACTCATGCCTTGCTGTTGAAATCTGATACTTTCTTAAAGGGCACATGCTATTATTATTTGTAACCCGCCTCTCCTGTATTGGATTGAGGCGGGTAACAACAAACATAAGAACAATAAAAATAGATCACAACAAACCACAAGTAAAAACATGGCAAAACATTTAAAATCCAATTCCCTATCTCCCTCCCACCTTAAAATAGCAATAAAAACTTCCTAACTGGAGAGTAAACATTCCGAGGAGGCCAATTTGGGAATGCCTACCGGAAGAGATGCGTTTTTATTGCCTTTTTAAAGGTCTCCAAACATGTTATATGGCGGATCTTCTCCAGCAGGTCATTCCAGACTTTTGGAGTGGCAACAGAAAACGTCCTCTGGGAAGTCGATACCAGTCTGGTTTTCTTAAACTGCAAGAGATTCTTCCCAGAGGACCTGAGAGTGCGGGAAGGATTGTATGAGAGGAGGCGTTCCCTCAGGTAAGCTGGACCCAAGCCATACAGGGCTTTATAGGTAATGACCAACACCTTATACTGTGACTGGAAGCTAATAGGCAGCCAGTGTAGGGATTTTAAGATAGGTGTAATTGCCTAGCAATTTTTTTGTATTGTATTGCAATTTTATTGTACACCGCTATGATCATTGCGGAATAGCGGTCTATAAATAAAAAATTATTATTAAAGGTTCAAATTTCAAACTCCCTGTAACCAATCTGGCTGCCATATTTTGGACCAGTTACAGCTTCCGAACGAGGCATGAGGGTTGCCCCATGTAGAGCGCATTACAGAAATCAAGACGAGAGGTTACCACTGAATGTACAACCATTTCTAGGTTTTCCCGTTCCAGGAAGAGTCATAGCTGGCATATCAGCCAAAGCTGAAAACAGGCACTCCTGGCCATTGCATCCACCTGAGATGGCAGCTGAAGTGACGAGTCCAGGAGTACCCCAAGCTACGAACACAGTCCTTTAGGGGAAGTGTGACCCCGTCCAGAACTGGAGAGGTTATCACCATTCCCGGATTAGGATTGCCTATAGCGAGTACCTCCGTTTTATTTGGATTCAGTTTATTATTGCCTCAGGAGTTGTGGAAGGAAGGGGATGATTTTGTGTTACTCTTTTGTTTATGTTCTCTCTCCTAGCTCATTGCGCTTTACAAGCACTTAGACACCATATGGGAGGAAAAGAGAGGTTCTGTGGTCTTGTTTGCCTGGATACAGTTTCTCAAGGAACAAACACTTGTCTATCTGAACATTACTTCCCCATATGAGCCAAATATATGTGGACAAGAAAAAGGGCAAAGCAGGACAAGCGAAGAAGAGGTTTGCTCTGATGCAGTGGCTGGTGCCACAGCACAGGAAGAAAGCCTTGATACAAGAGCAATGCAAGATGTTGAGTCTTTATCCAACTTGATTAGGGAAATTTTAGATTTTGACCATGCCCAACAAGAAAAATGCTTCAATGGTAAAATGCATACATGTAATATCTGTTTTTCTGAGAAGCTGGGAAGTGAATGTATGTACTTTTTGGACTGCAGGCATGTGTACTGCAAGGCTTGCTTGAAGGAGTACTTTGAAATTCAAATCAAAGATGGGCAGGTCCATTGCCTGAATTGTCCGGAACCTGAATGTCATTGTGTTGCCACTCCAGGGCAGGTAAAAAGCAAAAACCAGTATTTTCTTATTGAATTAAAATAGTACAGTTTAAATCTAGGGCTGTCTTTAAAATTCAGTATAAATAGGTGTTAATGTTTTAATGTATTTAAAGCATTTTAATCTTTTTAAACTTGATTTTTAGCATTGAATTTGTTTCAATTATTGTAGCAATTTAATTCTATTTTAATATAATATTTTTGTATGTTTTTAATTGTATGGTGTTTTTTAATGCTGTAAGCCGCCCTGAGTCCCAGCTTTGGGAGAAGGGCAGGATATTAAAAATATAATAATAATAATAATAATAATAATAATAATAATAGGTGTTCCCCAAAACTGAAAGAGTTTGCTTGATAGTTGGTCCTCTCCTTTACAAAAGAATTTCACATTTGAGTAAAGCTAATCAACACATCATAAGAGAGAAAGTTGTAGAACCTAGAACACTGCATTAAAGATGGGAGAGGAATTATCTAGTGAGATGCTTCCAATGAGGAAATTAGAGCCTCAAGTAGAAGCAGTGACCCCTCCTCTCATCTCCAGCTCAACCCTTTCAAAACCTGCTCTCAAAGCCTAAGAAACTCTCCAGGCATATGTTTCAGCTGCTTTGGAGGGTGCAAGAAGGAAGGGAAAGTTGAGAAAATTCTCTTGTATGGGTTGAATCTCCCGCATCTGGAATTCCAAAATACTCCAAAATCATCCACAGATGACTAAGATAGTGACACCTTTATTTTCTGATGGTTCAATGTGCATAAACTTTGTTACATGCACAGAATTATCACATTCAGTCAATATGTGTAAGGTGTATACAAAACATAAATGAATTTAATTTTTACACTTGGGCCCCATCTCCAAGTATATACAGTATATAAAGTTGTCCCTTCCGATTCACGGGGCTTCTATTCCGGACCCACCCACCCCAGCGAATCTGAAAACTCGCTAATATTGGAGTCCCATGTATTTCAGTGGCCGTGCACCCTGGTGCACATGCCTCAGGTGCGCATGCCATTTTGTTCCCTCCTTGCACGCTGTCCACTAAGAGCGAGGTTGCGGATTCCAAGGCTGTGAAAAGGGAGGGAGTATATGCAAATATTCCAAAACCCCAAAAACTCCAAAATTTTAAAACACTTCTGGTCCCTAAGCTTTTGGAAAAGGGAGAGTCTACCTGTTGTCACATGTTGGAGCATGTGTATGACCAGCAGTCCACACCTCTGAAGCAGTACGCCTGTATCAAACCCCAAAGAGACACTCTGAGCTTGTGCTGGCTGGAGAAAACCTCTCACACAGAGAAGCAGCAAACGAAACCACACACTGAGCTCTCGGTTACAGACACTTTAATCTTAATTCCACTGTTTAGAAATCAGTACTCACACGGACAAAATCTCACGCCTATACAATACACCATAGATATGACACCCACACTGGGCACTGGAGCTTCTCCCTTATATACATTTGCCATCACCAGGCATTTAGTCCAGCCACTTCCCAGTGTGTTACAGCTATACAAGTCCCCATGTAGCATGACTTTGCACTTTCTGCCACTTGCTGATTTTATGTCCTGCCATGATTGCATCATACCCCATTGCCTCATCTGGGTTTAAATGCCTAGTCATCATCATTTTCTTTGACCCATAGTAATCCTGTTACCATTGTCCCATGCCTGTACATTGGGCAGGATACCTAGATCCTGACACTACACTCTTATAATGCTCCAATTTTACATTTACTGCTCTGGCTGCCTCCTGTTGCATTCTGGTTTGTAGTTCATTCAGGCCTAAGAGCTCTCTGCTGAGAATTCTAAATGCCTCTCCCTCAACTGCAAATCTCAGAATGCAACCAGAGCAATTAAAGTGGAATAGGAGCACTATAAGAGTGTAGTTGGTCAGGTTCCAGCATGATATTGGGTTTAGGCAATATTCTTGAATTATAAATCTCATGGAACATTTGTGTACTAAGTCAAAGCAGATGTTTAAATTTAGAGTACATGACTGCAGTTGACATGCTTGTTAAAGTGGAATGGATGTTCATGCCCTCATTTCCTCATTTTTTGATAAGCAGAATTCACCAACACAACACTGTATTGGTCACCTTTCTTTTAGGTTAAAGAACTGGTGGAAGAGCAACTTTTTGCACGTTATGATCGCCTGCTGCTTCAGTCCAGCTTGGATTTGATGTCAGATGTGGTATATTGCCCACGGCCATGCTGCCAAACACCAGTAATGCAGGATCCATGTTGTTCTATGGGCATCTGTTCCAACTGCAGTCATACCTTCTGTACGGTGTGTAAGATGGCTTACCATGGCATCTCCACATGTAAAATGTCTGCAGGTGGGTTGAACACAAGAGGGAAAGATATTCAGGTTTCGAATGATTGGATGCTAAATTCTTTAGTGGTCCCACTTCTCCTTTTGATGTGGGCATTCATTCAAGAAATACCATTGTCATAGGATAGATTATAAACGTGATGCTTATTCTGTGGCCTACTGCTGTGGTATTAGCCTCCCACCCTTTCTAATGTCTTAGCATTTTTAGTGCTCTTTAATCCAGTATGGGAGGATATACTGGCTGTAAAGTACAGGAGGAGAATAGTTTGGTAGGGGAAAGGTGAAATGGATAGCTCAGATGTCCTATTATAAAACTGATTTTTCTGAAATATATTCATGTAAATCTGAATTGATAAAACTAGTTTATGGAGTGGGCTGGAATTTCATCAAATTACTATTATTATTATTATTATTATTATTATTAATATTATTAATATTATTTATTTTTATGCTGCCTTTCTACCAGGATGGGACTCAAGATGTCTTCCAGAGACAACAAATTAAAAGCATTTACAATAAAATTTTAAAAGCAAATTAAAATTCCCACATTAAAGAACTATAAAATCATTTTAAAATCATACAAATATTACAAACAGATAAAGCATGCATACATCTGAAAAGGAACCTTCCCTGCTTATTTAAAAAGATTGTTTAAATAAAAATATATTTGCTTGCTAGCAAAAGGAAAGCAGGGAAGGGGCCAGCCTAGCCTCCCCTGGAAGGGCATTCCAGAGGTAGGGAGCTGCCACCGAGAAGGTTGTCTCTCATGTCTCACCAAGTGAGCCTGTTATAGTAGCAGGACTGAACGAAAGCCTTAACACTGCTTCATGGCCCATACTGATTGATCTGTATATGATAAATATGCAAAACTAATAACAGTCTTAAGATTAGAGTTGGGGGCATTTGTGTAACATGTTTTGCAACTTGATTTTGTTTCTTTCTTTTTTTTAGAGAAGTTACTGGAAGTGCGGGATCAGTACATTACAGCAGATCAGGCCACTAAAAGATTTTTAGAGAAACACTATGGGAAAAGAGTAATTGAAAAGGCTGTGGAGGAGTTGAGAAGTAATCAGTGGGTGAAAGGTAATTCAAGATCGTGCCCTTCTTGTAGAGCTCCTATACAGGTGAGATCAAGCAAGAGAATGAGAACTTGAGCGAACCAAAAGATGTTTATTTTGAAAACTCTTAGGATACCAATTCAGCTATTTGTTGGGGAACTTTGATCCTCTTGAGATCCCATGCACAATCCCAATTGAATAACAAGCTCAATTTGTCAGATTTTTCCAGAAAGCGATCTTAACACCTAAAAGCTGGTATCTTTCCTACCAAATTTTTTTGTTTTGTTTTTGCAGTTCTAAGGGAATGGAATGGAAAGTAAAATGAGGGAGGGAAGCTTTTTCCTCTTTGCCCCTCAGTATTTCTTTGTGAGGTAAAAACCCCCATTAAATGTTACATGATTACTCTTACTTTCACGCTTACTTTCCCTGCATGGCAGGGGGTTGGTCTAGATAGCCCTTGTGGTCTCTTCCAACTCCATGAATCTATCCTTCGACCATGTCCAAATTGGACTATGTCTAAACCCTCTAAAGGAAAACACCTTATTCAGTAGTGGACCCACCACCTCAGGCACCCAGTTTCGGTCCATTTTTGAGAAGGTGACAGGTGGTAATCTGCTTTAGTTCTGGAGGGACCCACCTTTGAATATAATGAAAGTCTCAGGTAGTAGCCCATAGGGGAGAAGGCCAACTGATCAGATAATAAACACTAGTGGCAGGTTAAAAACCCACAATCTAAATTCATGCTATTGGTGACTGAATTGACGTTCTTGGTAGATTGGCCTCAGTAGTTTCGGACTGCATTATCACATCAGTTACGATTTATGAATTATGAATGTTGAGCTAAGTTAAATTTCAAAAATTGGGGAAGAACAGAGGTCAAAAGGTTTCTGACGCTGTTGTCAGATGTGTGTCCCTTTCTTCTTTCCCATGGAGGCAGACCTGTTTGTTCTATGTAGACTGCAGAAATACATTGCAGGCAGTTGGCAGCAAGCATTACATTGGAAGAAGAGCAGATGGGTGAGCCCTTGATGCTGAAAATGATTAGGTCCTACTGTAATGTTGCCTGAAGAGATACAGAAAGATAATTGACAGCTGGTTTTGTATCTCTTTTATGTGGTTTGTTGTTGCTGACTGACATGAAAATACACGTGCTCCGTATATTTGAAGTAAAAACAGTTAGTTTTTTTATTCTGTAGGATGTCTCTTTATTACTCCCCACCCCTTTCAGATCTACCTTTGATACAATGCTGTGACAGCATCTCAATCTATTATTCAAGGAATATTTCCACCACTTTCTAACAAGACCTCAATCACACAAACCACTAGCATCCAGCACACTATTGAATCACAGTTCTGCAGACCTTGGGCAATGGTGGGGGGCACAGCATCCCAGTTCCCTTGATCTCAGTTGCCCCCCCCCCATAAGCTCTGGGGGCCATGGGGTGCATTTTCACCATGTTTGGGAGGGGGTGCGGTCCATTTTAGGCCCAGAAAAGACCTTTTTTCAAAACAGAAAGTGATAGGAAGCACTGGCATTACCAGGCTTGGTGACACCAGGGTGTGTGTGCCCAAGCAGCCCTCATCATCTCTGGCTAATCCCTGTGTGGACTGGCTCTGTCTGAGGACAACATGACTCTTGGTTCAGCATAGGTTGAGCGTGCCCCTTGTGGCTTCATAGTCACCCCCATTCTCTTCCTGAGGAGGAAGCTGAGGCAGTAGTCTGGGTGGTAGAGGGCAGCATGTAAGCAAAGCAACAGGGGTGGAAGGTTGGGCAGCCCTCTGCACCCCGAAGCCTGGCGACCCCACTGATTCGGAGCAGTGATTAGCCAGAAGTGGTGAGGATTGCTCAGGAAGACAATGCCAGGAAGACATTCATGCAGCCACAGCCTTCTCTGTTATCACCTGGTTTACTCTGTCTGGACAGCAGCAGTAGTAGTGTTGTTACTCTAAGGGGTGGGGGTTGCTGCCCATTGCTTCATTTCATCTCCTCCCTGCACCCTTAGGGACTTCTGGTTTTTATTGTCACTTCTCAGCCCCCAACAGAGAGAGACGGATGAAATCCCCTTTTCTTTTCCCACCTGGAGGCTAATAGGTGAACCTCCCCTCTAATCACCCCAGTGGCCTCTGGTTTCCCCCCAAAGCCTGGCCATTTCCTATGGCCTTTTTTTGTCAGCACCTCCAAAAGCAAAGTGGTGCATGTCTGTTCCACCTGAAATCCTGCCTGACCCACGCAGGACCAGAATCCACACTCAGCTCAGGCAGGGATTAGCAAAAATGACTATGAAAAGATGGGACGGTGAGCTGAGGTGCCAAATGCCATTTCACACGCTCAGATTTGGTGCTATTGACTCCAAGCTCCAAAACTCAATTGGCCCCAAACTCTGAAGCTCAACCAGTGCGGCAACGATGCCTAGGGTTTGAAAGGTTTAACCATGCATATGGAACACAGATTCCCCCTCACCCATCCTCCGCCACCCTCACCACTGCCTTCGCCTTGGCTCCTTCTTGAGGAGAGAGCCAGGGCAGTGGCGAACTCACGAGGAGTGCATTAGTGCCTCCACCACAGCCGAAGGAGGCCCATCCAGGTGTTACCCATCATCTGGGGTGTCACCTAGTGCAGCACCCGCAGCACCCATCTTAATGTCGCTACTGATAGGATGTCACTTTCAGTTTACTTCCAGTTTTTAAAAAGGCCTTTCTTTGCTTAAGAGACCCCATAAAATTTGGCAAAAATGTTCCCCATGTCTCCTAGAGAGCATTCTGGGACAAAACAAAAAATGATTTGACATGGTTTGGGCCCGAGGTACTTGAGGGAACGCCTCTCCCTACACAATCTGCCCCGCATCCTTAGAACAACGGAGAAATTGCTACTTGAACACCTTAAGGTGAGACTGGCAATAACCCATCAAAGAGCCTATACAGCAATAGTGCCTACTCTTTGGAATGCACTCCTGGAAGAGATCTGCCTTAGCGGTACACTGGAAGCCTTTAAAAAGGCATTGAAAACTTATCTCTTCCAGCAAGCATACCCTCCTGACTCACTGTAGAGAAAGTATTCCCCAATTAGATCAATGATACTTCATAGCTGTTTTTAGATAATTTTATTGAATAATTGTAATTACAATTGAATGTTTTTAACTGTTTTTATATTGTATGCGATAGTCTTTGTAGATGTACACGGCTTTGATCTTGAGGAAAAGTGGTATAAAAATAAACAGTTTATTATTAGTTTATTATTTGGTGTGCCCTAGGGACTGCATGCAGCCCATGCGCTGCAATTTAACCACTCCTGCCATGCTTCTTGGAGAAACTAATGATATGGTTGGGTCATGCTTTCTTTTCTCTTTTTTTCACCCACCCATTTCTGCAATGATCAGAAGATAGATGGCTGTCATAAGATGCTATGTGCTGCATGTAATAAGCCCTTTTGTTGGTTTTGCATGCACATTATCACCACAGCAGACCCTTACATGCACTTTAATGATCCAGCCTCCCCATGCTACAATAAGTAAGTATAGCTATGTTTCTAACAATTTCAATATGTATATTGAAGCACTACTGAAAGACAAGCACTGCTTTAACTGTATATTGGCCTGTGTTTACATGAAATTTTGAAGACTTTCAGTGCAAATTCTGTACTGAGCCTTTACAGATAAGTTTACAGTAATCAGAAATAGATGCTTATCTGTGAGAAATCTTGCTTTTTTTCTTTTTGGTTTAGGCGTCAATCTAAGTAAAAACTTCTAGTAACTTAATCCAAAACATTTAGAAAGCAAAAATTCCATATCCCTGTTTTTGTTTATTGCAGTAAAATTGTATGGCTTTCCCCCTCGCTAAAAAATATTGAGCAGTCAAAATGCATGACACATCTTTCCAAACTGGTATTTGGAAACGAATACCAGTTTCCAAAATTTCCAAGGAAAAGATTTTTTTTTTCTCCCTAGGTTTTTTTTAATTGGATGTAGTATATATTTTATTTTAATCATGGTGTAGTAGCTATATAATATTTTGTAAAATACCCTGCACATTTGCTGATGAGTGGCGTATAAATCTTACATTATGCAAATTTGGTACAGATTTTGCACTGCAGTTTCCATCAGTACTAGGCAGCAGAGGCAATAAGGAGATGCAAATCAAGGATATATGGAGGGCCATATGTTTCCCATTCCTTCTATAGATTCTTCTTGGAACATCTTGGGACACAGGTATACCATGTGAAACACGGTTCTAACAGTTACCATTCACTTGTATCTAAAGCAGTGATTCCCAAACTTGGATCCCCAGATGTCATTGAACTTGAGCTTCAAACCTGAGACTGCATAGGCAGTGGTCTGGTAGTCTGGGAAGGATACGTCAACAAGATCAGAACACTCAAATCTGGGAACTACTATTCAGTACTCACTGCATAGAATAGCCTAGCTATTTGCTATCTCTTTCTTGAGTACAGAACAGGTATTAAAGCTTATTATGAAACATACTCTGTCCTGAGGAACCAAACAGAACATTACAAGAGTCAGGTCGATGTTGAGCTTATCTGTCTCTCAAGTAGTAGCAAAAAGTGCCAGTTTAATTATCAGAAGTAAGTGGCAGTGTTCTTTCCTTTGTGGAATGTGGAGAATGGCCATACTTGAATCCTCACTCAAATCACAGCTTCTTACATACAGTAAACTAGATTGTACTGGGGAAAGGCTGTATCCCAGCCAATTTACTGCCTTTCCATGACCAGAATTTCTTCTTATTTTGTTTTGTGTTGAACTATTCAGTCATGTAGCTCTATAGATAGCAGTCATATAATCCAGAGAAACCCTTTTCTACATAATTCTGCTGGTTACATTAGTGAACTGTTGGTGGGAAGAAAGAGCCCACAGTAATAAATATGTGAGCTGAATTTCAGTTTGCATGACTAGAACAAATTTGGATGATTGTCTGATTCATAATTTATACTTATTTTCTTGTGCCTATCAGGTTAAGGTGACCATTATAATTACAAGAGGATGAGTCGTCTCTACCCAGTAACCAGTTAAACTGAACAAAATATAAATTCCACTAAAGAAATTCACCAAATATTATGCCACAGCTACATATGCTCAGTTCAAGATTGTTTTGAACACTGATTTTTTGAGAGAGAAGCACTTCAAGATTCTTGCAGAATTGCTTTTGTTTGCAGTGCCTAAACTTCTTTAGCATCATGGTATGATTTAAAGTCCCTTTATAATTTTCAAATTAAACTTAATTAACATTTCATCATATGCTTTTTTCTGTAAATTGTATGGTTGCCACAGAAACTGATCTTGACAAAGTGGGGAAACAGTAGACTATAGCCCACTTGCCCTTCACCCTTGGTCATGGTGCAAGTGGTAGTGTAAAAGTGCATTGCTACAAAACATATTCTCTTGAGAATATTACCCTGTTTGAATCTCACCCTACATGGAATCAGATTTTCTGACACTGACAATGACTGAATTATTTGCACTCCACAAATTCATTAAGTAAACTGCCCTTCCAAATGGTATATAAGTGTTTGCAAATCTGTTAGCTCACTCAGTCCAAGGCCAGCAAATGATGTGAAATAGCTTTACATTATTTATATAGACGACTCTTTCCTATGAAATCTTACTCTAGATATCTTACTCTCGATATCTAGATTGAGCATCCATGTATGTTTGTATCTATGGCTAGATATTGTATTATTATTATTATTATTATTATTATTATTATTATTAAACTTTATTTATGAAGCACTGTAAATTTACACAGCGCTGTACATACAATCTTTTTAATTAGACGGTTCCCTGCCCTCAGGCTTACAATCTAAAAAGACATGACACAAAAGGAGAAGGGAGTGGTGGAGGGAGAGGGGATGAGGTCCAGCAGTTACTCTCTGCCTCCGAGGCCTGGACCAATGCAGATGGACTGGAGGGAGGGCTTGGCTTCATAATGGATGGTTAATTTTCTTCCAGGGAAAATACATACTCTCAAGTAGGATAATACATAAACAGAAGGGGACCAAGAACAGAGCCCTGGGGAACTCCAACAGATAAGGGAACAGGAGAAGAAGTCTGACCTCCTGCAACTACTGCTAAAGATCTGCCAGACAAGTAAGATCTAAACCAGTCAAGAACAGAGTCTGAGAACTCAAGGTCAGAGAGTATGTCAACTAGGAGACAGTGATCAACGGTGTCAAAGGCTGCAGACAAATCGAGAAGGATGAGAACAGAGTAAAGGCCATTAGCCTTGGCCCGTAAAAGGTCATTCGAGATCTTAGTGAGAGCTGTCTCTGTAAAATGCCGTGGGCGGAAACCAGACTGAAAGGGATCGGAAATGGAGTTGGCTTCAAGACACTCAAGACAGCGCAAATAAACAACCCGTTCCAAAACCTTAGAAAGAAAGGGAAGAAGAGAAATCGGATGATAGACAAAGAGGAGGGGTCAAGAGAAGGTTTTTTCCAGAATTGGGGAAATGAGAGCATGTTTGAAGTCCGACGGGAAAGAGCCTGTAGAGCAGGGGTTGGCAACCCCCGGCCCTCTTGGAGGGCCCCAGCAAAGGCAAAAGGGCCGGCAAAGAGGAGGAGGCCTCCAGCGCTGGTGCCCCCCGCTGGCTTTTTTGCCGGCCTCTGATGGGGCCTGGGGCCCCGTCAGGGGCCGGCAAAGAGGAGGAGGCCTGGACCCCGGGGGTGGAAGCTCCGCCCCCAGCATACAGCTCCACCCCAGAGGGTGGAAGCTCCACCCCCCAGCTTCGGCCCCCCCCAGTTGTCTGAGGGACAGCAACCCAGCCCCCGGCTCAAAAAGGTTGCCTACCCCTGCTGTAGAGAGAGAGAGAGAGATTGAAGATATGGAGAAGCGAGGGCAGAAAAGAAAGAGCTATAGAAATTAGAAGACGAGTAGTAATTGGATCAAGAGTTCAGGTTGCAGGTTTGGAAGAGTTCAGAAGTGTAGAGAGTTCATCCAAAGAGGCAGGAGGAAACACAGAAAATTTGTTAGGCGAGGGCAGTAGAAGATTAAGAGCAGAAGAAGAATCCGGGGGACTATCTCAGAGCGAATAGTGGTAATCTTAGAGATGAAATAATTAGCAAAGTCATTAGGAGAGAATGATGAAGAGACAGGAGGAGAGGGAGGTTTAAGCAAAGTGTTGAAGGTGGAGAACAAACGCTGTGGACGCCTCTCATTGGTGGAGATCAATGATTTGTAATAATTTTGTTTTGCCATAGAGAGGGTGCGTGAGAAGGACAAAAGAACAAATTTGAAGTGGATAAAATCAGCCCACTGTTTGGACTTTCTCCAAATATGTTCAGCCGCTCTAGAGCAGGACCGGAGAAACTTAATGTTGGGGGTAAGCCAGGGCTGAAGCCTAGTCTTAGAGGAAGAAGTGCGTACAGAGACGGGCAAAGCAGTCAAGAGTCGAGGAGAGAATGGAGTTAAATAAAGACATTGCTGAATCAGCAGAATCCCCAAGATTTAGGGAAGAGAGAGATGAATCCAGGGTCTGACCAAGATGGTTTCCAGGGTCTGACCAAGATGGTTAGAGTCAACAGATTGAAGATCACAAAAATGGCGTTGAACAGTATGATGAGGAGGAGGAGTATAAGTAAGAGCAAAGGAGATTAAATGATGATCAGATAGTGCAAAGTCAAGTGCCAGGTAGTCAGTAATGGCGCAGTGTGCAGCAAGAACTAGGTCAAGACAGTGACCAAGAGAATGAGTTGAAGAGTTGGAATGTGGTTGGAGGCCAAAAGAAGCCAGGAGAGAGTTGAAGCGGGATGATGTAAGGTTATTGGAATCGTCAACGTGGATATTGAAGTCGCCTAGGATCAAAGTGGGGACTGAATCTGAAAGGAAGAATGTCAGCCATGATTCAAAGTCTGAGAGGAACTGGGTAGCAGAACCAGGAGGGCGATAGATAACTGCAACCCGGAGCTGTAGAGGAGAAAAGAGTCTAATAGGATGAAACTCAAAAGAAGAGAAATGGTAGCTGGGGTCAAAAGATAGAACTTGATACTGGCAGGAGTTAGATAGCAAGATACCAACCCCTCCTCCTTATGGCTAGGTTTTAGGCATACACACATGAAAGTAACAAATGCAGGTAGCCATTCAGCAAACTGATAACTTAGGTGTTTAACAACAAACCATAGAGTTGTGCTGGAGAGCCTAGAAGTTCCTAGAGAAAACCCTTCTCTGGGCATTTGTGGGTCCTCCATCAGGATTCTATGGTCAGCTTCTGCTAGAGGTGACCATAGAGTTGTACTGGAGAGCCTAGAGGTTCCTAGAAAAAACCCTTCTCTGGGCATTTGTGGGTCCTCCATCAGGATTCTATGGTCAGCGTCTGTCAGAGGTGACCATAGAGTTGTGCTGGAGAGCCTAGAAGTTCCTAGAGAAAGCCCTTCTCTCGGCATGTGTGGGTCCTCCATCAGGATTCTATGGTCAGCTTCTGTCAGAGGTGACCATAGAGTTGTGCTGGAGAGCCTAGAGATTCCTAGAGAAAGCCCTTCTCTCGGCATGTGTGGGTCCTCCATCAGGATTCTATGGTCAGCTTCTGCCAGAGGTGACCATAGAGTTGTGCTGGAGAGCCTAGAGATTCCTAGAGAAAGCCCTTCTCTTGGCACTTGTGAGTCCTTCATCAGGATTCTATGGTCAGCTTCTGCCAGAGGTGATCATAGAGTTGTGCTGGAGAGCCTAGAAGTTCCTAGAGAAAACCCTTCTCTCGGCATGTGTGGGTCCTCCATCAGGATTCTATGGTCAGCTTCTGTCAGAGGTGACCATAGAGTTGTGCTGGAGAGCTTAGAAGTTCCTAGAGAAAGCCCTTCTCTCAGCATTTGTGGGTCCTCCATCAGGATTCTATGGTCAGCTTCTGCCAGAGGTGACCATAGAGTTGTGCTGGGGAGCCTAGAGGTTCCTAGAGAAAGCCCTTCTCTCGGCATTTGTGGGTCTTCCATCAGGATTCTATGGTCAGCTTCTGCCAGAGGTTGACCATAAAGTGTGCTTGAGAGCCTAGAAGTCTAGAGAAAACCTTTCTTCGGCCTGTTTGGGTCCTCCATCAGGATCTATGGTCAGCTTCTGCCAGAGGTTGACCATAGAGTTGCGCTGGAGAGCCTAGAAGTTCCTAGAGGAAGCCCTTCTCTCGGCACTTGTGGGTTCTCCATCAGGATTCTATGGTCAGCTTCTGCCAGAGGTGACCTTAGAGTTATGCTGGAGAGCCTAGAGGTTCCTAGAGAAAACCCTTCTCTCGGCATTTGTGGGTCCTCCATCTGGCAGATGTTGGCCATAGAGTTGCATTGGGGATTCCTAGAGCGGTATCCTCTCAGGTCTTCTTTTATTTGCGGGTTTCGCACATTGAACGGAGTCCGGCTGTATTGTTGTTGTTATCATCCCCAAAGCCCAGGGCTTCGTTGAACGGGGAAAGAGAGGGCTGACTGAGGAGGAAGGGGGAGGGGGCAAGATGGCGGTGCTTCCGCCCTTCTGTTCCCACTTCCGGTCGCGTTGCCCTCTCTGTGCCGCTCTAGGAGGCCAGGGAGGAAGCGGAGACGCCCAGGCTGGCGGCCACCAAGGGCTCTGGGGCGAGGAGCCTGCAAGGCAAGGAAGGCAGGCAGACAGACAGGTGTGTCTTTCTCTGTGTGGCTGAGGGGTCTTATGTAGGGGGGAGGAGGGTGTTGTTTTTAAAAAAGCCGGTATAGGGTTATTGATTTTGTACTGTTTTAACTGGGGTGAGCGTATATTGTGAGCCGCCTTGGGTCCTCTTTCTTTGGGGGAACGGAAAGGCGGCATAGAAGGTAAAGAAACGAACACATCGTAAAATGGCAGTGTCTCTGTCTCTGTGTGTAATAGATGTGTGTGTGTGTCTAGTTTTAGATACACACACAGGGCCAGCGTGGCACAGGGGTTTGAATGTTGGACTACAACTCTTAGAGACCAGGGTTCGAATCCTTCATCATCAGGCAACCCATTGGGGACCCTGAACCCATATAATTATACACTAATATACATACATGCATATGTGTATGTATCTGTCTAGTTTTATATTCATACACACATACACACGCACATATATATGCATACATACATATACATGTGTATGTGTGTATGTCTAGTTTTATATATACACACCCATATATTTACTGCTGATATTTGGCTCCAGGACACCCCATGGATGCTCAAATCCTATTAAATACAGTGGCAAAGCAAAATGGTGTCCCTTATATAAAATGGGAAATCATGGTTTGCTGTTTGGAATTTATACTTTTTTGGAATATTTCCAAGCTGTGGATGCTTGAATCCATGGATAAATAATCCATGGATAAGGAGGGCCATCTATATATGTGTGTGCGCATGCACACGCATATATACACTCGTCCCTCCACATTTGCTATGGTTAGGCGCACAGGGCCCCTGTAAATGCGGAAAAGCCACGAATAACAAAAACACTATGTTTTTACCAGAGAGAACACCTCTCTAGGAATCTCTAGGTCCTTCAGTGCAACTCTGTGCCCAGTATCTGCCAGACACTGATCATAGAATTACACTGGAGGAGCTGCTACAAATGCCTAGTGGGATGTTCTCTCTAGGAATCTCTAGGTCCTTCAGTGCGACTTGTGGTTAAAGCTGATCATAGAGTTGCACTGGAAGACCTAGGTAGTCCTAGAGAGAACATATTAATAAAATCCATGAATAATCAAATGCACAAACGTGCAGGAACAAGTGTATGTATGTTTATGCACACACTGACACACAGTGGCCACCATGCATGACATACTGGTTTGATTACAACTCTTAGAGACCAGAGTTCAAATCATTGCTCGGACATGCAATCCACTGGGTTACCTTTTGTGTGTGTGTGTGTGTGTACGTATATATATGTGTGTGTGAGAGAGAGAGAGATTGAAAGGGAGAGAGACAGGGAGAAGGAGTTTGTTTTTGTGTATAATATAATTTGTTGTTGTTGTTGTTGTTGTTGTTATGTGCCTTCAAGTCATTTCTGACCTTTGGCAAACCTAAGGTAGTGAACATATCATGGACTTTTCTTGGCAAGTTTCTTCAGAGGAGTTTGCCATGGCCATCCTCTGAGGCTGAGAGAGTGTGACTTGCCCAGAGTCACCCAGTGGATTTCTTGCCTGAGCTCAGAAATGATCCCTGGTCTTCATAGCCACAGTCCAGCACTCAAACCACTACACAGGCACCGTATAATGTAATATAATATAATATTGTGTGTGTGTGTATACACATATTATTATTGGCCTGTTACAGACAGCCAAAATAAAGCTGCTTCGAGTCACAGTGGAGGTATGGTGTTTCAATGATGCATGCGTCCTAAGAGTCCAGAAGCCACACCAAAGTCACGCTCCAGTTCTTAGGGCTGAAGCATGGCTTTGGTGTGACTTCTGGACTCTTAGGACGCATGCATCATTGAAACACCATA
>NC_056523.1:103482535-103486222 GCF_019175285.1 Sceloporus undulatus
CCCCCCCCCCTTTGCAGCCCCCTGAGGATCTGCTGACTATGGGTTAAGAAACACTGTTATAAAGAATTACACAGGTTTGTTAACTGTTCTATTTAGCACTGAATTATCTTAGTCCTCTATGGTCAACTAATCTCCCACTAAATTTTCTTCTAACTGTACTTTCTCAAATCTTCATATTTACGACCTGTGATCTTGACATTACTGGCTGATTTTTATGTAATGTTCCCATGGAAACATACTGTTGTCTTTCTGTTTCTTTAGTAAATGCTTGTACGGTGAGTCTCCTAAGCACTGGACTATAAAAATCTGTGGTATTTTTAGATGCTGAACTCACATTTCAATGAACATGGTGTATCTCGGTGTGTCAACAGTTCATAAGTGACATACTTCTAGAATATGATGTATGTGGATGCTAGAAGGACATAACTTAGATGATTTGAAGAAATGTACACCATTCAGCAAAGTACAGTGGACCCTTGTTATACACTGGGGTTTGGTTTTAGGAACCCCCATGGATAACAAAATCCGTGTATGCTCAAGTCCCATTTAATATAATGACATAGCAAAAGGATGTCCTTTATAAAAAATGGAAAATCAAGATTTGATATTTGAAATTTATACTTTTTTTAACATTTTGAAACCGTGGATGCTTGAATCTGTATATAAAAAATCAGTGTATAAGTAGGGTCGACTGTAGTGGAATGTGTTTTAAACAAAAACTAAATTCTCAAGTTGTGATGACTGGGGCCCTCCACGCATAGGGCGCCAAGGGCTCCAGGGAAAGGCCCCCAAGTCACCACACAAGTATTTATCCTCTGAAATAAATCCAGAGGATTTATTGGCTACTGAATGCTCTTTGTGGATGTTCACCTCTTCAAATGTAGGGCCAAAGTTGAGACAGTGAGGTGGGCACACACTGTCTCCAATGCACCTGCACTCCTGTGAACATTTGAGATCTTCATGTGCTGTGCATACAGGTCTATGTAGAGCTCTGTTATGAAAGTTTGCTTGGATGTAGTTGCAGAGGTCCTATGATTGGCAACCAGCATGCACATATGGCTTGAGTTCTGCATTCTGTGTGTGGAGTAAATTAGTAAACATTGATGAAGGAATAGTGAATTAGTCATCTGTCTGTATCACATGAATCCAAACTCAGTGGTGTTAACAGTAGATTTCCCAACACCATTTTTTCCTCCACAACTATTCCTATTATAGCTCAGCAATATGGAAGCATTTGTCAGACTCAGCCTCTCTGTCAAGGTTCTATCATTTTAATAAGACTCCTGTTTTTAAGGCTATAGTACCAGGGACAAGTGCTTGGTTGCTTACCCACCAGAGCCTTTTAGTGCAGCCGAGACATGACTCTACCAACATTAGCTGGAAGTGGGATTAAAATGGCAATGCCACACAAGTACTTTATATAGTGCAATACTGTCCAATAGTACTATACTATAGATGACTGGAACAGACAGAAATGATTGATCTACATCCCCAACCACACAGTGGCTTCCCTCGAGTTGGTATCACATGGTGCCAGGGGGCAGTAGGAGGGCAGACTGCTGTGGCCTCCAGAGGGCCGTTTGGGCTCTGGCAAGGCTGCTAGTGGAAGGGACAGTGCTCTGGAGGGCTGTTTGAGATCTGGCATGGCTGCTGAGTATTGGAGAAAGGTACATGATGCCCTTTCTCAATCACCATACAGCCACGCCGGTCTGACAGGGTGCACACTCACCGGATGTACACACCCCTATGGGACGTCACCTGGTACGGCCCCTACTCCCCACACTCCCTAATGACACTACTGCATCCACACAAAAGGAGACATAGAAGACTGCAGCAACTAGGACCATAACATTGATTGCCTACGCAAGCAAAATTATGCTCAAAATTCTGCAACATAAACTCCAGTCATACATGGAGAGAGAAATCCCAGAGGTGCAAGTAAGGAAAGGAAAGGAAAGGAAAGGAAAGGAAGAGACACTAGGGCCATGGTGGTGAATCTATGGCACGTGTGCCACCTGTGGCACTCTAAGCCATTTCTGAGGGCACATGGAGAGACAGGAGGGCGGGTGAAGAGTAGGAACAGGCGTGTGCCTGTTCCTCTTCTTCCCCCCACGCTCCTGGGCCTTCAGCTGTCCCTGGGGAAGTCCTGCCCCTGGAAGTCCCACTCCCAGAAGGCAGAAGAGCTGTCCTACAGAAGACCCATCCCCAGAAGGCGGAAGTCTTGCCCCCAGAATGTAGAAGCCCCACCCTCAGAAATCCTGCCCCCTGGCACTGGGTAACACCCCATGCAGGAACAGTTTTGGATTTGGGCACTCAGTCTCTAAAAGGTTCACCATCACTGCACTAGGGACTATGTTGTAAATGTACTGTACAGTGGTTAATTTTTATTTCAAGGATTTATTTTATTTCAAGGATTTATATCCCACCTTTCTCCCACAATAGAGCATACCAAGGAATTCCAGGGGGGGGGGGATCAGCATGTGCTTTATAGACTACAGCAAAGCATTTTACTGTGGGCCATCCCCTTTCGCGGGGATCCGTTCCGGATCCCTCCACGTGAGGGGAGATCAGCATATGCCAGAGCTCCGTTGGAACTAATGGGGCTCACGCCCACAGCACACAGCCCATTAGTTCTTCTGGGGTGCGTGAAGGGCTCCTTCAGCATGGCTTTCAGCATATGCTGAAAGCCGCGTATGGCGCACCTGCATAAAACGCGGGCGCTCTGTACTGCATAGCTCATGAAAAGCTATGGAATGCTCTCAAAGACATAGGAGTGCCACCATATCTGATGTTGCATGCTGTATATTAATCTATTGCAATTCTTCACCTCAATACATGGGGAGAGGTGGGTAACTTATTATTATTCTCTGGCTTTGCTTCGCAAATGAAGATTCAGGAAGGACTCATCCCGCGCTTTGTACAAGTGTGTTGGTGACTAAAAAGGCCAATTCGGGATAAACAGGTCCGGTTGCAGAAAGCACAGCAGAAAGTCTCCTTGGGTGATGTTTCCAGGTTGCGGTTCTTTCTGCGTTGTCGTTTCTCTTCGAGGCTCGTTCGGCGTGAGCTTTTGAAGAAGGCTGCAGCATCATGGATAGTGCGTCTCCATGCCTCCCAATGCGAGGCCAGGGAGGACCATTGTTGGTGATCTATCTGGCCAAGCCTGAGATGTTGTTTCAGGGAGTCCTTGTATCTCTTCTTTGGGGCGCCCCTCTTACACTGACCCGTGGCGAGTTCACCGTAGAGTACTATTTTGGGGAGGCGATGGTCCTTCATCCTAGAAACATGTCCTGCCCAGCGCAGCTGCGTCCTCAATAGCTATTACTAACTGAAAAGCTACTGTTTTGAACTACAACTCTGAGAATCACTGAGCCTGTAAGGATAGCAGTGTTCAGGAATAATAAGCATTGTAGTTAAAGCATTTTCTGGAAGATCATGTCAGGAAAGGCTGTCTTACAGTATCCTATAAAACATGGTTGGCTAAATTCTCAACAGGATTATTCCTGTTAGAAAGAGGATACACTGCAACATTTGTGAATTCTTCCCCTTCATAATGAATTTTTTAAAATGCCAATTAAAGTTTATGGAAAAGGGTCTTTACTTTTCATAGAATCATAGAATCATAGAATCATAGAATCACAGAGTTGGAAGAGACCACTAGGGCCATCCAGTCCAACCCCCTGCCATGCA
>NC_056523.1:103486247-103559290 GCF_019175285.1 Sceloporus undulatus
GCAGAATGGAGTGATGTGCAACTGAGTGTGCTGTTAATGTGTTTTAAGAGTTTTAATTGTTTTTACGTTTCAATGTTGTTAAAGTAGTGTTTGAATTAAATGTCAGGTTTAATGCTTTAAAAAAAATTTTGTATTCATATTGTTTTAGATGTTCTGTTTTAATTGATATTTTAAGCTACTTTGAGTCCCATTCAGGAGAAAAGTGGGATGCAAGTTGTGTCTCCCTTATTTCAAATGCTTGAGACCAGAAGTGTTTTGAATTTTTGATGTTTTTTTTTGGTGGGGGGAGGGATTTTGGAATATCTGTATTTGCACATACAGTACATGCATGCGGAGATATGCTGGAGATGGGACCAAGTCTGAGCACAAAATTAAATCTTATTGCATATATACATTATACACATAGCCTGAAGATAATTTTATACATTTTTTAAAATGTGCATGAAATGAAATTTGTGTACATTGAATCCTCAGAAAGCACCCATAATAAAAGTTTTGGGTTTTAGAGTATTTTAGAGTATTTTGGATTTCAGAATTCTGGATAAGAGAGACGCAACCTAAATAATATAATATGATATGATATAATATAAATAAAATGGTGGTTTGGCGGCTTCTTGTTGTTGTGTGTCTTCAAGTCGTTTCCAACTGATGGTCACCCTATCATGGGATTTTCTTGGCAGGTTTCTTTAGAGGGGGTTTACTTCTGGGTGTGCTGTTTTTAGTATGTAATGTGTATTTTAAAAGTTTTAATTGTTTTAAGTTTTAATGTTGTTCAAATAGTGTTTAAACTGAATGTCAGGTTTAATTCTTTTTAAACATATTTGTACTCCATATTGTTTTAGATATTCTGTTTTAATTTATATTTTAAGCCACTTTGAGTCCCATTTGGGAGAGAAATGGGATACAGGTTCTGCCACAGGCTGATAAGATGTACTAACCGGAAAAGAGGACAAGGCACCACAAAATGTAGGACATTCAAGGTCAAAACAAAATAACAGCTAAAAACACTAAGATAAATGTCAGTTAATGCATCTTAGTCATGCTCAAGATGGAGGACATTTTGACATTCCTCTTGGACAGAAGGCTGAAATTTAAAGCATGTCCTGGAGAGATGTGGGCATTGAGCAGGGACGGGTGGGCACTGAGCTTGGGAAATGCGAGCATGAGCAGGGTGACCAGATGTCCTCACTGCAAAGGAGGAGGTTATTGATGTCAGCTGTCTTCAAGTTGACCTTGACCGTGAATGAGACATCTCCAAGCCCCCCATCCTCTACCTCTCTACTCAGGTCCTGTAATTTCAGGCCTGTGGTCTCCCCAATAAGAGTTTATCCATCTGGCATGGAAGTCTTCATCTCTTTCTACTGCTCTCCACCTTCCCCAGCATTATTGTCTTTTCTAGTGAGTAGTGCCTTCTCATGATGTGCCTAAAGCATGACAGCCTCAGTTTAGTCATCTTGGCTTCCAGGGAGATTTCAGGCTTGATCAGCTCTAGGTCCTATTTATTTGTCTTTTTTGGCAGTCCATAGTATCCTCAGCACTCTTCTCCAGCACCACATCTCAAATGAATTGATTTTCTTCTTATCTGCTTTCTTTGCTCTCCAGCTCTCACATCCATGCATTGTGATGGGGAATACAATGGCTTGGGTAATTCTAGCTTTAGTGCTCAATTGTTTATCTTTACTTTTTAGGACCTTGTCTAGTTCTTTAATAGCTGTCCTCTCTGTTCCTCATCTTCTTCTGATTTCTTGACTGCTGTCACCATTCTGATCAATGTTTGATCTTGGCTTCCAGGAAGAGTTCAGGCTTGATCTGTTCAAGGCCCCATTTATTTGCCTTCTTGGCTGCAGAGTATCCTCAGCACCACATCTCAAGTTAAGTAATGTTCTTATCCGCTTTCTTCACTGTCCAACTCCCACAACCACATATATGGTGATGGGAAATAAGATGGCATGGACAATCCAAACTTTAGTGTTCAGCTGTATATCTTTGAACTTCAGGATTTTGTTTAGTTCTTTCATGGCTGCCCTCCCCATTCTGAATGAATTTCTTGACTGTAGTCTCCCTTCTGATCAGTGTTTGATCCCAAGTATGGGACATCTTTTAAGGAGGATAAAGCACTGCAAAATGGAGGACCTTCCAGAAAAAAATGGAGGGCACCATATAATAATAATAATAATAATAATAATAATAATAAAATTTATTTGTATACCGCTATTCCTATACAGATCACAGCGGTTTCCAACATTAAAATTCAACAAAACAATGAATTACAACAATATCCTGACAGTGTACAAACCCACCCTCCATACAATCAAAGAAAACCAACATGAACAAACCAAAACTGTACAACAACCACAACAGATTAAAACCATAAAAAACCATGCAATAGCTGGATTGACAGTATACATCATCGAAGGGGGATTAGAATATTTGGACCCAATTTTGGCTGAGAAAAAGCCTTTTTTGAAGCAAGAAGTGACATCTGATCATTCTTGTTATTAAAAAAAAAGGCCTCTCCTGGCCTAAAATGGCCCAACAAGGCTCCAAAACATGGAGAATATGTTTCCCTTGACTCCCAGAGTGTATTTGATTTCTTATTTCTTAATTTATTATTAGTAATATATTATAAAAGATGTTTTTGTTTTGTTTTGCAGGAGCAGATACAAAGGGGAGTGTAGCCCTTTAAGTTAGCTGGTTGGGGGCTAATGTGCCCACTACCATCCACAGTTGCCCATTCTCACTGTACCTGGTTTTTCCAAAAGTCCAAGGACTTAAAGAGTATTTAGTCCAATTGCAAATATGTACAGATTGCAACCCTAGTCAAATTTAATCTTCATCAACAAAGCCAGGAGGATGTAGGAGTGCTTAATTTTGGCTGGATTATGACGTTGCATTACTCTGATGTGTGATCTTTGTATTTTATAACCAATCTGGTGAAAAAAGGCAACAATTATTTCTATAAACCATATAAAAAAGTCGTGCCTGTTTATTTTAGCCATTCGTTACAAATAACTCTGAGTCCATATTTTGATAAATGCAAAATGCCTGGGCACTGCCTTCTGAAACTCATTCTTACAGAAGAGAATAGTTTGTATATTCTTACATATCATGTAATAATAGCATATATTGCCATTATATATAAGCAGCTTCCAGGCCATAATTAATGTTTCCCTTTTTATATCTGTCTTCTACAAAATTGAAGCTAACATTTATTCCTGCACAGCACAACCAATAACAGAACTAAGGAATCTGAAGTTTTAAAGATTTTCCCAGGATTATTTTGATATTTTGATATAAAAAATTGCTAGATTCCTTTTGTGTAAAGATTATAGCAGGTTGTCTTAAATGAAGCAGTGGATAAAAGAACTAAGTACTGTAATTGCAGTAACTGGTAAAGACCATGGCAATTAATCCTCAGTCATCCCACATTTTCAGATGCTTTCAAAATGTCCAGTTTTTTCTTCCCCCCCCCCAATTCTCAGCTTACTTTATGCTGCATCGAATTAAAATACAAAAGCATTTTTGGACTCATTTAAATTAGAAGGTAGCAAAAGAGAGGAGGGGATATAATCTTACCCTTCCCAGACCAGTAGGCTCAGGAAAAACGAAAACTGCTGCAGCCTCTCCTAACTTGTGTTGTATATCCTTCCTCATGAATAACTTTGCCATCTTGACCACACTCCTGTACTGCTTGGCCAGAGGCTGCGTAGGTGTCTGTTTCCCGCTGTGAAATGTTGGGAAGTACACTATTATTTCATTATTTTATTTCTCCCCGAATGTCACACAAAAGTTATACTAAATTTCAAACAAAATTCAATTAGATTCCTAATTTACAACAAAGAAATTAAAACTATTTAACAAACAATTTTGTTTTAAAGCATACGATTACAAAAGTTTGTAATACATTTAAAATTATGTTTTAAAATATAAGGGCCCATCACATTACTTTCAAACACTCTTCTGCTACATGATTTAAGAATCAAAGGCCTGTCTAAGTAAATTGGTTGTTGTCCCCCAGTTGAAGTGATAACCTTTCTGCCAGTCATCACTTTATCTCTGTTTTGTTTTTTTGGGGGGGGGTTTTCTCTCCTCTCTGCTCTCCCTCCCTCTCCTGTTTTTGTGCAAGCGCTGCAGAATGGAGTGATGTGCAACTGAGTGTGCTGTAATTCTTTAAGAGTTTTAATTGTTTTTAAGTTTCAATGTTGTTAAAGTAGTGTTTGATTAAATGTCAGGTTTATGCTTTAAACAAATGTGTATTACAGCGCTGTGTAAATGTACAACACTTTATAAATAAAGCTTAATAATGATAATAAGAATAGCATGAGCTTTTGTAGACTTCAGTCTCCTTCCTCAGATGCTTTAGTTTTGTTGTGTGTCAACTGTCCTTGACTCATGGCACCCCTATGGATGAGGCATCTCCAAGATCCCCCGTCCTGTTGTTGTTGTGTACCTTGAAGTCATTTCCAACTTATGGCAACCCTAAAGTAATCCTCTCACAGGGTTTTCTTGGGAAGGTTTGCTCAGGTGGGTTTTGCCTTTGATTTCCTCAGAGGCTGAGAGAGTGTGACTTGTGCAAGGTCAGCCAGTGGGTTTCCATGGCTGAGCCGGGATTTGATCCCTGGACTCCAGTGTTAATAGTCCAATGCTCTATTATACCATGCTGACTCTTCTACTTTACACTCCAAGAGTGCTGAGGATCCTATTACCTGAAAAACAATCAGCAGCAATCATCAGGCACTTCAAGCTGATTATTATCATATAATTTCTAACCTCAGATATACAATTTACCCTGAAGGGAAAAAACAATGCTTTTCTTCATATTAATCATTTCAGTTTACAGAAGCATATATTTGGTGAAATTATAAGAACTGAGCAAGTGCAGTATTTATTTTCATTGTTGCATTTTCAAATTATGCTTTCTATAATATTTACACTAACCATAAGCCACTTTGAGTCCCATTCATGGGAGAAAGGTAAAATATAAATTAAATAAATTAAATAAATAAGGTGAAAGTTAGCATGGCATAGCGGTCTGAGCACTGGACTAGGACTTTGGAGACCTGGGTTCAAGTCCCAGCTCAGTCATGGAAATGCACTAGGAGACCTTGGGCAAGCCACACTCTCTCAGCTTCAGAGGATGGCAATGGCAAAGCACCTCTGAACAAATCTTGCCAAGAAAACCCCATTATAAGTTCACTTTAGAGTTGCCTTGGTCGGAAGTGACTTGAAAGGCACACAAAAACAAATTAATGGATCATAGCCACCACAATTTTCCAGGGTCTACCCTAGGTGAGCCAATATGTGTTGTAGTGGTTTGAGTGTTGGACTACAACTCTGGAGACCAGGATCTGACTCAGTTATGGAAACCCACTGAGTGACCTTGGGCAAGTTATACTCTCTCAGCCTCAGAGAAAGGCAAAGGCAAATTGTGAACAAATTTTGCCAAGAAACTCCTATTATAGGAGATTCTATAATATTCTGTTCTAACAGGTAGGCAGTTTATATACAGTATCTCACTCTCCATATTATAATAAAAAAGTTAAATATGTGCTTCTGTGAAGTTAAGCCTGTATACACTTTATGCATTTTTTTTAATTCTGAGCACCAAAATGCTATGAAGTGATTCAAGTAACAAACTACAAACAAAACTATCATTAAGATCTTATTTTAAAGGAAGTTTCAAATAATGTAAGATAACATACTTCTGTTGCTTTCTGATTTCTTTTTATCTGCTAGTTGCTGAACCCATCATGTCAAAGCAACCAACAACTATGTGTGTGTGTGCTGCCAAGTCGCCTGTCAAGGTATGGCAACTACAGCATCTGGTATTCATTGTTCACCCTGTTTAGCTTCCAAGATAAGACCAGATCTGGTGCCTTCAGGGTATTTTGGCCCTGGCCTACCTAACCATGTTGCCTAGCCAACTACGCTAATCCAAAAAGGCCTTCTGTATCAGCTGTGATACAGTAGGTCACTTGACAATGGAGGGAGGCTCAATAGAGAGATAAGGGGGAAATCCAAAAAGCTTGGAGTCCGCTGTTGACTGTATCAGTTCTCTGTCTGATTAGTCAGCGATATTAACACAGTGCATGCATCCTCATAGCTATTTTAAGCTTGTGGTTTTTCATTGTTTTCTGGGAAGTCTGGCTGTTCCTCAAATGTTTATGATAAATTACTAGGTGAGAAGATGACTAGCGCAAGGAACTGTTGGACATATTTTTGGATGTGTTCGCAGTACAGTACTATGTCCAGTAATTGCATATTTTCTGGATTAATTTATTCATCTTTTTACAGTCCATAAGATATATAAATTAGAGGCACAATTGGCCAACACTATCTTAGCCAGTTCTACTGCATACCATTAAAGTAAGTCAGCAGAATCTGAATCTGCATAGTTTTGGACGGATTGAGTCATTCATTCTTAGTACATTAACCCATGCCATAGCTATAAAGCAGCCAAAGTCGAGCATTTGAAGCTGTATTAAAAGACTTGTTGACCTATCCTGTAGATCAGGGTGGACAAAGTGCATCTTGTGGACTTCATTTGGCCTCCAGGATTTCTTTTAATTGCTTCAAAAGTCCCATAATGGGGTGTGAAGGGCATTTCCATCACTTTTGGAGCCCCATGCCCCTGGGGGGTCAAACAAAAACGTTTGTAGAATTTGTACGAAATTTTTCAGAAACTTTGTTTTGTTCCTTAATCCCCTCTAGGGGATGTGGGGGTGCTTTTCCACCACATTTGGGGCCCATTTTGGACCCAATTTTGGCTGAGAAAAAGCCTTTTTTGAAGCAAGAAGTGACATCTGATCACTTCTTGTTATTTAAAAAAAAGGCCTCTCCTGGGCCTAAAATGGCCCAACAAGGCTCCAAAACATGGAGAATATGTTTCCCTTGACTCCCAGAGTGTATTTGATTTCTTATTTTCTTAATTTATTATTAGTAATATTATTATAAAAGATGTTTTTGTTTTTGTTTTGCAGGAGCAGATACAAAGGGGAGTGTAGCCCTTTAAAGTTAGCTGGTTGGGGGCTAATGTGCCCACTACCATTCCACAGTTGCCCATCTCACTGTACCTGGTTTTTCCAAAAGTCCAAGGACTTAAAGAGTATTTAGTCCAATTGCAAATATGTACAGATTGCAACCCTAGTCAAATTTAATCTTCATCAGCAAAGCCAGGAGGATGTAGGAGTGCTTAATTTTGGCTGGATTATGAATCGTTGCATTACTCTGATGTTGTGATCTTTGTATTTTATAACCAATCCTGGTGAAAAAGGCAACAATTATTTCTATAAACCTATTAAAATAAGGTCATGCCTGTTTATTTTAGCCATTCGTTACAAATAACTCTGAGTCCATATTTTGATAAATGCAAAATGCCTGGGCACTGCCTTCTGAAACTCATTCTTACAGAAGAGAATTAGTTTGTATATTCTTACATATCATGTATAATATGCATATATATGCCATTATATATAAAGCAGCTTCCAGGCCATAATTAATGTTTCCCTTTTTATATCTGTCTTCTACAAAATTGAAGCTAACATTTATTTCCTGCACAGCACAACACATAACAGAACTAAGGAATGCTGAAGTTTTAAAGATTTTCCCAGGATTATTTTGATATTTTGATATAAAAAATTGCTAGATTTCCTTTTGTGTAAAGATTATAGCAGGTTGTCTTAAATGAAGCAGTGGATAAAAGAACTAAGTAATTTGCAGTAACTGGTAAAGACCATGGCAATTAATCCTCAGTCATCCCACATTTTCAGATGCTTTCAAAATGTGACATGACCACCGAAGGCGAAGGGAGAGTGGTGGAGGGAGCGGGTTAAGAGGTCCAGCAGTTCTCTCAACCTCGAGGCCTGGACCACGCAGATGGACGGAGGGCGGGGCTTGGCTTCAACATGACTGTTCCATCATTATCCAGGGAAAATCATACTCACCAAGTAGGATACTACATATTACCGTACATAGCAATACAGGAAATGGATCGATAAACAAGCCAACAAACGAACCTCAGATAGTAAGCGACAATTATGCGCTGCCTGGGAAGGCTTCTCTAATAGGATTGGTTTCAACTCCGTTTTGAAGCTGGTTACTGGAAGTGATGGGCTCTTGCTTGTGGAGGCAAGAAGGTCCCGAGTGGAGGGGCCAGAAGTGAATGAAAAAGGGGCGGAATCCGGGAGTGGGGCAGAGGAACTCCCTGGGCTTGATGACAGGAACCCTGAACTACCAGAACGGAGGGCCTGGTGGGAAGGTGAGGAAGAAAGAAGGTCTGATAAGTAAGAGGGGTCAGTCCATGGCAGGCTTGAATGTCGACAGCAGGCGGCTTCTAATGACTGCGGGAAGGGAGAGGGAGCCCGTGGAAGGGATGCCCCACACAGGAGAGATGTGTCCTCAGAGCGGGGGGGAAGTGATTGATAATGCGTGCAGCCTGAATGCTGGCAGGAGATTAAAGGACGGAGGTGGTAGGAAAAAGGAAAAAGCCCAGCCAGGAGGACATTACAGTAATCAAGTAGTGAGATCACTAGGGCATGGCCAGGGATCTTGGGGCAGTCGAGGCGGAGAGATTATGGTCGGATTTTGGCAATTATTGTACAAAAAGGAATCTAAAGCCTTGGCTGTGGTCTGCGATCTGAGGGCTACACGACAGAGCAGAGTCAAAGATAAAACAAGACTCGGGCTTGCTGGACTGTTGAATAGAAATTGTTGTCCACAGAGACAGAAAGGAGTGTTGAAGGATGGCTAGGAGAAAGACAAGAAGCTCCGTCTTGGACATGTTGCGCTTCAACTGTGATGGCGCATACACTGGAGACAGCTTGTAAGGCAAGATGAGACTTGTGTTCAAAGCCTTGGAGAAAGGTTCAGGGGCAGAACAGACAGCTACGCTGGGTGTCATCAGCATACAGATGTAGGAATTAAACCAAAAAGAGCTGATGAGTTTCCTAAGGACAGTGTTGTAGAGAGAAAACAGAAGGGGACAAGAACAGAGCCCTGGGGAACTCCAACAGATAAGGAACAGGAGAAAAGTCTGCCTCCTGCAACTACTGCAAAGATCTGCCAGACAAGTAAGATCTAAACCAGTCAAGAACAGAGTTCTGAGAACCCAAGGTCAGAGAGTATGTCAATAGGAGACAGTGATCAACAGTGATCAACAACCGACGAATTGGCTTCATGATTGAATTCTACACCTTTCTCATTGGCCTAATAAAAATATCATTATGATGTTGTAATCAAGTTTGTTTTACAGTCAACAGGGCATACCTGCATCCCCCCACCATTTTTTTTAAGCAAGATGGCTACAGCTGCAAACTCCATAACACATATTTGATATAATCGGGTCTAGGGGGTCAAAAATGAATTTCGTACCCATGCGACATCAAGATTGTAGTATACACAATTTTCCAGAACATAAAAACAAGAGTATTTATCATGAGATGGAAAGTAAATATCCTGTTGGGTGGTCATAGGTTCCTACATATTCATGATTTGAGAAGTACTCCACATGGCAAAGATTGGGCAAATATAAGTTCTCCCCTTTGGGCTTTGTAGTTTTATTCCATTGATTTACAGGATACTATCTCCTGGATTTAAACCACCTACAAACAGCCATAATAATAAAAATACAATGGCAGAATGCCCAGGTGAAAATGAAGAAGATTTAAAATGGCCAGAACATATTGAGTGTTGTTGTGTTTGTACCGTAAGATAAATGGGGTTTTTTTAGTAAATCTATTCTAATTATGCCAATTAACTATCATGTGTATGTGTAATTGCCCATGTTTATTGTTTATATTGCTGGGGTTCTTAATGTGCCATGCTATTTATAACCAAACATAAATCGGGTTATTTAAATGCACTGGCTCTGTCAAGCTCAGTTTATTATATGGGATATTCTTAGAAGCCTTCTTCCAATCCTTTTTTCATTTTTCTATTACAGACACGCTATAGATTCCAAAAACTCCTGCAAGACTTAGCATTGTATCTCACTAATACTATGACAAGTTGATCCTGTACCTCTCAAAGGGGAACGAATGTGCTATTTTTCTACAAATAATGCCAGGCCAGCTGAAATTTACTAAGTGCCCCTTTAACACAGCAAGGAATTTGCATTCTATTGAAGAACAAATCACACAATTTGATTGGATTACTTGTGCCTTGTCGCATATGACTGGTAATTAAGGTCATGCAAAGTGAGGGTTTTTTTTCCTTCAAACATTGCTGAAACGTGATGTGGAATTCAGGCAAAAAAAAAAAAGTCACAGAAGGATCTTGATCAAAGTCTTGCCAAGATCAGAGAACTTACAACAAAAATGATATCTTGTTGATTTTCAAAATAACAACATTTCCTTCCAAACATAAAGACACAAACTATTTGTTCTGTTTAAAGAAAAAAAATTCCTAATCTTAATCTTCCAACCCCATAAGAACAAATAATTTCTGAATGAAGGTTTGCTACGGAAGATACAAACTTCCCTCTAATACAAAAAGCTATTGAGGCTTTGTTCATTAGCTATTTTCATTTACCTTCTACGTTTTCTTTTCAATATCAACTTCCAAAGGAAGTTGTTTTAATAAAGAAAGTGGATTGTTCTTTACTAGCCATTTGGGAACGTCTTATTAAAAGTAAAAAATTTCAGCCCGTGTAACCATTTTCCAATTTATATTCAGAATTACTGATACAAAGGAAAATAGAAAATTACCAGTTGGCAACTTATAACCCAATGAAGAAGGGAATAATGGAGAAATAGAAATCTCCAAAAGACATCCTCGTTCTCCCAAGCCCAAAATGTCAACCTTAAAGATGGCATACCGCCATAAAAATACTGAACCTGAAAATATATTTCTAGCTTCTTTTGCCACTCCCATTGTGAAACACGTCCTTAGATACTGAAAGAATGGACAACACATTCCCGGACAACAACTTGTGTACCAATTTAAACTTATACATCTTTTTATCAAGGGCCACCATAACTGCTGGAAAATTAAATGTACATTTCTACTACTGAACATATCTTAGAAAGTTGTGGCAAACTGCTGAACACTCTCGCTAATAATTGTATGTGGGGCTTTCCACTGCGTAGATACCACTCCCTATATCTTATCTGTTGCTATAGCTTAGCCCATAGGGGTTTTTCCAGATCTCTGTTAGGTCTGTGAAAATATACTGCTTATCACACTTGCACTTACAAAGTAAAATACAATCCATTTTCTGCAGACTGCATAGACAGATACCAACATAATGAAAATAAGCCCCCCTTTCTTGGCTCTGATTGTCCAACCATTTGTTCCTCCTGAACAGGTTTTCAGGGTCCTCTCCCTTTCCTCCCTTCAGTGCAGAGTGGACTATCCATTCATTCAGAAGCAAAGGGAAGATAGCTCTCTTTAGTTTATGACCTACATCTCTGTTACTTTGGTTTTGATGGTAGCTGAGTAGGTACCAAGGAAAAATTAAGATGATTGCCACCAACAGGGGACGTGCCTTATCAGAGAGTTGGGGCACCTGCATCTGCATTTCTGTTTACTGCATGAGGACAGCCACTCTCCCGCATCAGTGGTGTAGAGATTATTTATGGCGTTCTTTAATACCCTTGGTATGTTAGTTCATTGGCCTGGGGACTGATTCATTTAGATATACCCAGCATTTCTTGTACTACTTCTTTACCTATTTTGGCCCATTTTCCCCAGGCTGACACTATTCTCCTCTTTTGTGCGCAGGTGAGGCAAAGAAGATGTTAAGTGTTCTGGTAGCATTTGCCATCTTCTCCGTGCAGTGTGGCCCTATCATTTTCTTGTTTCACATGTGGCCACAGAAATCACCGCAGGGAGGAGGTCGGGGCCTCTGGGTTGTCCTCTTGCCATACTCGCTACTTTTCTATCCCTACCTTTAAAATTTAACACCGAACTTGTATCATTCCTAGACTCTCTTCTCAGAAATGTATTAAAAAATATTTCCAAGCAAGAAATTTGAGTATTATTGGTTTCAAGGAAGTTTATTGTACCACTGAGTTAAAAAATCTAGTCAGCCCCGGGAACTTTAGTGTTACATAGTTGGCTTACGTCAAAACCAGAGGCCTGGGAGGTACCACAGAACACCACTATGCCAAAACTCTGTCTGTCGAGTCCCCCACATCTATCTCTAGCTTTATATCACATTAATCCAGATTCATATTAAACCCACAAACTGAAACAGACGCACTTAAGTAATCCACTTAAAAATCGCTTTGCAGCAGAGATAACTATGATTAAAGCAAAGTTTTTTCACTGCCTTACGTTTCAACATTTATTAGACGTTGTACAGTACTTAAATAACTAGAAATCTCTATGTCAACTATCTTCAAGGTACCCAGAGTTCTATACTCCGCTTCTTAAATTTTTAAACAAACTCTTTCCATGTTCTTTTCCATCTTGCTTTCCCCTGTAGGTTTCAAAAGACTCCCATGGTATAATCCTATTTGAAAACAGACCACATAAACTTATTATACACTCATCCCTCCTAGTTGCGGATTGGTTATTCACTAGATTTGATTAATTATTTCTCTCTAGGATCATCTAGGTCCTCCAGTGGAACACTATGATCAACTTTAACTGAAAGTTGCACTGAAAGACCTAAGATTCCTAGAGAGACATACTCTATTGGGCATTTGTAGCTCCTCCAGTGTGTTCTATGGTCATAGTGTCTGTTGGATGTTGACCCACAAGTTTGCACTGGAGGACCTAGAGAGTGTCCTCTCATGGTAAAAATGGTGGTTTTTGTTATTGCAGGGGGTCGTCCCTGCATTCCCCGTGTCTCGAGGGAGTGTCGCATCCACTTGCATTTGTCTTTTGACGCCTCTATGTTTTTCGGAATCGTCTTGCTATATTTAGTCGTGGTGCCTCGGGTACTATGATCGGGTTAACGAAATTTCCGGGCTACGAAAAGTTGGATTGGCCTAAGTTCTTTTTTTTTTTTTTTTTCGGGTTCGATATTTTTGGGGGTGGTTCGAAATTCTTTCGGCGCGAATCCCACTGCGAAGTGCAGCTCTAGGGCTTCCAGTGCACGGGTGTTTGGGGTTACGTTTTTGGTTTCGAACGGAATGGCCGGCGTATTATTTCGTCCCGGGCCACCACTGTACTTGGTCTCTGGTACAACATTTTTATTGACTGTAGCCTAAATCATATTTGACTTTCATATATTGCTTCTAGCCCTTACCACACCATAATAATTTTTCCAGGAATTATTTTTGGGCATATGTACACCCGTTCTCAAAGAAAATAACAAAAGCAGCATCATATCAATGAATACTTGTGAAAGCAGATCAATGCATTCATTGATGTTACAGCAGTCTGATATTGTGAGCATGCCCAACTTTTACGCTATACACTCCTTCTATGAGTATCATCAGTTTGTCATTTTTCCTCTCTCAAAAGAAAGCTCTGAGAAAAACAAACAGATACCGCTTTATACTCTACAGATGATCCTAAAAACTATGAGACATGAAATGGCCCCTGCATTTCTAGTGATTTCTTTCATATATTCAGAACTGGGGTTGTTTCAGAACAAGGACCGGATTCCAAAGAGACTTTCACTTGCTGGAGTGGCCCCATGGATTTGGAGAGGCGTTTTTACTTTTGCGGGAGAGTTTTTAGCACTTCCTGCTTCTCTCTCAGCTCTCTGGACCACTTCCAGTGATTATTTAGGGGACAACTGTTATTATTGTGTTGTACTAAGTGGACTCATTATCACGTCGAGGGCAATTTTAGGGTCCAAATCATTGATTAGATCTTATGACCTGTGGATAGTTCTAAGGGGGAAACAAGCACCCTTCCCTCCTACTTTCCCTCTCTGGATCTCTTCTCAGGGTCCGTCTTGGAATGGAAATAAGAACAGCTTTTTTTTCTCCTTCTTTTCTTTGCACGCTCTCTCTCTCTCTCTCTCTTCTCTCTATCCTTCCATCTCTCTCTCCCTCCCCCCCCCTCCCTCCCTTACCACCAGGATTCCAAGGGCTCAGGGTTTGCAAATGGGGGGGGAAACCAACGCCTCTCGCTCTCATGCCCTGACCATCATCATTTTCCTAAATTCATGGCTTGCAAAACAAGGGACAGCCCTGGCCATTACTCTCCCCCCCCCACACCCCTTGTCTCAGCAGCTGCTTGTTAGCCTCTGGCTACGAAAGGAATGGGTGGGAACTTCTTTAGGAACTTTCTAAGCAATTTAACTGTTGCCCCATATATAAGTCAACCCATGATTTTGGCGTCCATTGGGGGCATAAATTTCTTGGACTTATAGTCGAGTTATTACAGATCTGCCCTCCCTTCAGAGCAGATTTCAGAAAAAAAGGGGATCTAGACAACATTCTAAAACCAACCTAAGGAATCATATTGCAAACCTTCCTGTTTTAATCATAATGGGGGCCCCAATTTTTTTTTTCCCCCTCTCATCATCATTTTTCCTATTCTATCCCCCATTCTCCAACAATGGGCTTACACACATTAAAACTGCGTATTTGCAGATTAAAACTATAATTAAACATTAACAGAAAGTCTATACAAAGCTTATTTAAAGGAAATTAAAAATTACAATCTCAAAAGACTACTGTATATACTAAGTATGAAACCGTGCAGCACCACCACCGTAAGCCTCCCAGTCAGTTTCTACAAGGTCTGAAGCATTAAGCTATTTTGACTTACTGGCCGGGAGAGCGCAGGGCCTCCTGGTCTCCCCTGGCGGACTTCCCCCGTCTGGAGCAACCACTAAAAAGGCCCTTTCCTTGTTCCCCCCAATGAGCTGGGTAGTCCATGAGATAGACACCAAGACCTCTCCTGAAGATCCGAGATTTAATGGGATCATAAAGGAGTGACTCTTGGTCCTTCACACAAGTTGGACCCACGTCAACTACAGCTTATAGGTCATAACCAGCACGTCAAATTGTGCCCGGACTATCAGCCAGAGGCGCTCTTGAATAATCAAGTGTGTGCTCCTTTCGCAGCTCAGTTAACAACCTTGGCTTACAGCTCTTCAGGCCGACTGAATTTCTGAACACTTTACAAAACTCAACCCTACCAAGCATGTTTCCGTAATCTACTACCATACTCTCTCTTAGGTGACATCAAAACTTTAATTATGGCCAAAATAAAGCTGCTTCGGGCTCTTGGAGGTATGCATTTAAATGATACATTTGTCCTACGGTCCGGACGGTCGCACCAAAGCCACACTCCATTCCTAGCACCGGGCGTGCAGCTGGGCAGCTTTGGATTCTTAGGGCGGGCACCCTGCTCATTTAACAGCCCTTACCTCCAAAGAGGACCCAAAGCAGCTTATTTGGCGTCTGTAACAGCCACAATATCTCGCGTTCATCGCCTGTCATACCTTATGGGGGGAAACTCTAGTGATACACGCAATAGAATATTATCCAAAGACTGCCCCTTCTAACCTCTCGTCCGAGATGCCTGCAAGCAACCGGAGACATTGGACTGCTGGCAGGGGTAAGTGGACGCGATAACAATTGGCCCGGGGCAGGCCCACAAACAATGATCAAAAAGTGCTGCTTTTTCAGACCATCCCAGTGGCTGTCAAGGCAGCTCCAAACTACATCCGAATACTAACCATATTCCACTGAGAGAAAAAAAAAAGGCCTTTTTATGTACCATCCCTTGATAATCCGTCACTAAATTCTCTTGTCCATTGCCTGTCTCCGTGTCAATTCTGGAAACCCCAATGTTCAGTTCTTAAACCTTTCAAGAGACGGTAACAGACTGTTATAAAGTCTGAGTCCAACTCATTGTAATGCCTTGTGCAACTCAACAGATCTATCATAAAACAGGCCTGTACAACATAATTTTTTAAAGATCCACACTATACCAACACTTTATCACATTGCTGATTTTTCTAAAACATATCTAAACTATCTAAAACACTTAAAAAACTCCTCCCCTCCATAACTGTCATCTTTCGGACTGTTGAGGGGAGAATGGCTGGCCCAGCTTCCTCAGGCTAGCCTGAAGAAAGAGGTTCCCCTCCTAACTGTCATCCTTCTGGCCTGTGAGGGGTGAATAGGCTGGCCCCCGCTCCATCAGGCGTAGCTGAAGAAGAGGCCTCCCCCTCCTTAACTGCCTCCTTCTGCCTGTGAGGGAGTGAATAGGCTGGCCAGCTCATCAGGGCTAGCCTGAAGAAAGGAGGCTCCCCCCCCTTAACTGTCATTCTTCTGCCCTGTGAGGGGAGGAGTATAGGTGGCCCCGACTCCATCAGGGCTAGCCTTGAAGAAGAGGCTCCCCCCGCCATACATCATTCCTTGGCCTTGAGGGAGAGAATAGCTGGCCCAGCTCCATCCGGGCTAGCCTGAAGACCCGAGCGAGGCTCCTCCCTCCCTAACTGTCATCCTCTGCCTGTGGGGAAGAGAATAGGCTGGCCCAGCTCCATCAGGGCTAGCCTGAAGAAGAGGACGACCCTCCCTCTGCGTCCATCGCCTTGGTCCAGGCCTCATTGGGAGAGGAAGAGAAAGAACTGCGGCTGACCCCCCCCCACCATTCCCTTTCTTTGTGTCGTGTCTTTAGATGTAAGCCTGAGGGCAGGGAACCCCTCCTACAGTGGTTACCCCGGTTGAAATACCCAGGCTTACGAAATTTCCGGGATACGAAAAACATCCCCATAGGAAATTAATTGTCGGGTTACAATGCTTTTTCGGTTACGAAAAAATTTTGGTGCGTTTTTTTCGGCTTTTTCGCACGAAAATCGCGGCTTTTCCCCATTACGCCTATGGCTTTTCGGCTTGCGATGCTTTTGGGTTACGAACGCGGCGGCGGACGAATTATTCGTAACCCGATGGGAGCACTGTCTTATCCCTCTGTTGTAAGCCGCCTGTATCCCAGTGATTGGGCGCGGCATATAATAATCCTATATTGTTATTATTATTATTATTATTATTATTATTTATTATCTTTTCTTACCTGTTCATACTATTAACCTGAACAAACTGTATACCATTATCAGCATCAAATATCTCATTTATAACCTGGCCAGATCTTTTTAACTCTGCAGGTTAAACTAGCCAAAAACTAGCCAAAATTTAGTGTTTTAAAAGTTCAATTCTGATTGCCTCAATCTTAGATTCAACATCATGTTGAACAGATAACCAAATGGTGCATTGACTGTCTGCAAGCCTATCGTGTAATGTGGTCGACTGGGTGTTGCTGGCAATGGACAGACATTGCGGATTCTCTGCTCACCAAGCTTTCCAAAGCTAACTCTCTGTTCTCTGGTACTCACCTCCCAAAGATGCTGTGGCGAGGAAAGAACAGGGAAAACTAGCAGTCAGGAGTTGTGGTGGTCACAGATCCACTAGTGGGTACAAGCCCACAGGGGGAATCCGAAACCTCAACAGCTATGAATAACCTGCCCAGCACTTTGCAAATCAAAATGCTTGGATTGCTGAACTTGGATCCATATTTAATACAAATCCATAGATGTAGCTTTGCTCCCTGCTTGTCCAGTGATAATGGATGCTTTCAATTTGTACAGCCTGAGAATGTGGACAGATTCTTGAAGAACCACCACAACTGTTGGATTCTTGCCCTTCCTGGCTTAGGGTTGTTGCTTTTTTAAACCAGAGGGAGTGACTGAGCCAATTACCCAATATTGAAACATGGTCTATTATATCACCTCCTAACTTTTATTCTCCAGGCTCCCTAAGTCCAATTTCATAAGGCCGATTTCCAGACATTTCACCATTTGATAGCCCTCCTCCTTTTGAACTGTGGTGCCCATAACTGGACGCAATTATTCCGTGAAGTGATCTGACCAAAGCAGCATACAGTGGTACTGTTACTTCCCTTGACCTAGACCACATACTTCTATTGATGCAGCCTAGAATCTTGCGGCTTTTAAGCTTCGCCTCCACTCTGATTCTGGTTCAGTTTGTGGTCTACTAAGACTCCTCATCCTTGTTATCAAGTTTGGTGTTACCCATCCTAACTCTGTGTATTTTGGGTTTTTCCTGCCTAAGTGTAGTATCTTCCATTTCTCCCACTAAAATTCACTTTGCTAGTTTTGGCCTAGCTTTCTACATTGCAGCTGTTTTCAGTTCTCTACATACAATGTCAAAAGTCAAAACTTTTACTAGATGGCCAATGAAAAACAACTAACACTTACTGGAGAATTACTTTGCCCTAGCTCATTCTAGTGGATAGTGAAGAAAGAAAATTCTTGACATCACATTTCCCCACAATGAGGACCTTTCTTAACAGTTTCCAAAAGACTATCAATGGCCTAATTCCAGACAGCCAAAATAAAGCTTCTTCAGTCACTTTGGCGGTACACTGTTTCACGATGCATGTGTCCTAAGAGTCCAGAAGCTGTTGCCAAAGCCATGATCCCGTCCTAAGGACGGGCACAACTTTGGCGGCAGCTTCCGGACCTTGAACATTCAACTTGCATCATTGAAACAGCATACCTCCAAAGTGACCGAAGCAGTTTTATTTTGGCCTGTCTTGAATGGAGCCCTAGTTGATTTCTCTATCAACTTTTTATCATTTATAGAGCTTTGTTAAGCAGAGGTCGAAGAAACTTCCCAGACATTCCCAAATATTAAGTAACGTTCATTTTGTCCTAAAATATACACATTATTGATATATAGTAAAATTCTTTCAAAACATATGCAACAAATATTAGACGGAATTCTAACAAAATTATCAAATTGAACTTGAGGTTTATTCTTGGGAACAGTCTCAGAATGTTTATTCTTCTCATTGAACACAGTACAGTTCCCCCCCCCAAAAAAAGAGTTACCATCAACTGCATAGGCTTGAATGAAGCATGCCCCCTAGGGCGCGTGCCACTGCAATTAGCAGAGGTTCCCCCCCACCAGCTATTCAAGAACACGAATCTCAGACAGATCCGCACATTAGGAGGGCCGATCGTACTTTCAATTCCTTACATATGGCTAACACGTACTCTAAGTTTGCATACTGTTAACAACTGTTGTGTTATTTGCCATCAAGGCATCTTCAGCGTATAGCACTCTAAGATAAAAGCATCTAAGACACTCTGTTGTAATAACCCTGCTCAGGTCCTGCAACTCCTGTGGCTTTTTGACTGGGTCCATCCATCTGAATGCGGACAATTTTCACTTCCGCCTTAGTTTTCCCCCAGTGACGGGACAGCAAGGAACAAACTCCAGTGCGTGGACCTGCCGGCGCTTTAACTGAAGATACAAGAACTCACTACCCACAAAAAAGTCAAGGGGCCCAAAGGACAAAAAAACCATTAAACCAACCAGAACAATTAGAGCACAAGGAAAAATTAAAAACTAAACACATCAAGTTTAAATAAAAATACACTCAGTAAAATGACACCTGTACAGCAACCAATCAAAAACCACACAAATCTGTGTGAATAATAAAAGTGCCCCATGAAAAGAGTTCTGTCCATATCCAAGCCACTGAAGATTTCATTTGTGAGTTTTATCAAACTTCCTTCTTCATACAACAAAAACGGAGGCAGCCTAGCATTCTGCAAACGAAGTTCCAGACCTCGGGAGCTGCTACCAAGATATGTTCTTGAGAACAGAGCCCTAAGCAACGCCCTTCCCAAAGATCTTAAAGCTGAGCAGCTAGGTTTCTCCCTCTTATTGGGTAATATCGACCTTCTATACACTTTTTTTTTTGCTTTAGGATTACTAAAACCTAAATAGAAGATATACAGGAGAAAATAGGAATATGTAACTACGCCTCTATAAACTAGTATGTACAGTAGTCTGAAAGTTTTACCTTATCCTTTTCTCATGTGGATAAGGCGGGCGTGGGGTGCAGTTTACTCTACTGTCTAGAAAACTTTCTAATCTTTAAACATAATTAGATTTATCCAGTTCCATTAGAGCGTGAGGGGTTTATTTCTCTTCCAAACAACTTCATTCAGTGCCAAAAATCATTTGCTGTAACAAACTGCCATACCAAAGTTGAAATGATAATGCTATTAAGAAGTATCTGTCTTCTGGGAAAACATCACTCATCAATTTCGCTTAAACATCCAAATTTTATGACACTATGACGAAAGTACAAGCATGTTACAATATATTTTCTCAGGTTGGTCTATGCTGAACTAGAAGTAACCGTCTTGCAAACATGGATTTCAAATGATGAATGCTCTCCTCCAAAAGATGGAGTTAATCTCATCTTGCAAAGCTCAGCAGATAAGGGTTTCAAATGACCAAGTAAGCAAATGGTGTGGATAATCAACTGAAAATAATATCCTCAAAAAAACGTAATGAAAGGTGTTCACTGTCTCAAAGTTTTCCGTCTGGGGGAAGAAATGGGGGCAGAAAAAAGCCAACTAAATCACAAAATTGAAAGATTAAGTCAAAAGTAAAATGAAAACAAAAGTTGTGTATTATTCTCTTTATATATGGATTTTAGGAGGGGGGGACTTGCACATAATTTTAGTGGGATATAATCTACTTTTTGAAAGTGCACCTCCTGCAGGTGAAGCATTTCGTTTTTAAACTAGAACTAGTCAAATTTTTATATAGCAGCAGACAAAATTATCATGATACAAATGAAATAACACTTAGAAACAGTCCTCACAGAACTTAATGAGACTGACTTCCCCGTCGGTATGTATGAAAGAAGCATAGAAGAAAAGCTTCCTGCAGATTGACACTACTCAGCTCAGAAACCAATATGACAATTTTCTCTTTAGTTGCTCCTTGGTTAACTTGCATGCAACCAAAGACAGACACAGGCCTCAAGGTGACAGTTTGGCCCTTGTTAAGACTTGTACTTACTCATGTTTCAGAGGAATTGTCTATCAATTCCACATGGAGAAGTGAGTTGCAAATGTATAATGACAAAAAAAATGGCCATTATAAGAGTGTGTGCATTGGTAATGTAGTTGTCTGTTGACTTAATTTGATATTCTAACGTTTTATTCTCTTTTAATCTTCTGTTGTTTTAATCTGTTGAGCCACTGGGGTCCCATTTTGGAGAGTGGGATTAATAATACACAACAACAAAAACAACACCAACAACAATAATGGCGGTCTCCATGAATTTTAGTTTTTTCTTAGGCAAAGAATACTCAGAGGTGGCTTTGTCAGTTCCCTCTTCTGAAATATAGCCTACCGCATTGATATCGTATCCCAGAATTTTATGGGCTGAAAACCAGATGTGGGGAACTTGCACATGCCTGCAGTCATACACTTTAGGTCACCTTTGTATTTCATCCTTGACTGCCAGTTCCTTTTAAAACATGTGCCCACTCTATTTCCCAGTGGGTGAAGATAGAAGGAAATGTACTGACCATCCATTTCAACATGTCAACATTATCAAGACACTTAAAATCATCCCAGATGTGCTATGAATCTGACTTAAGATTCTGCCACCCACAATGTTTGGACTATTCTGCTTTGTTTGAGTTTCATTTCAGGTTTCCACATGGGTGATACTTCAGTCTTATGTTCATATCAGGAAAGCTCACAAACCTCTCCTCTATTGCCCCCATGACCACTAATATTCCTAAATCACTTTGATTGTTAGACTAACAACCACAATTTAAATCCACCTTATCACAACCAGAAAAACAAATAGATATCACAGTGCATCCTCTGCAGCCACAAAAACTCAATAGAGTTGGCCTTTGCTTCAGGCTTTATCTAAAAGGGGTTGAGTTGTTATAAATAACAAGATCTCATAAATCTGCAGGTCAAATAAAATCATACTAACAGCACAACTTAAAGTCACATACTTCAGATGAATCCCATTAAATACCCAACAATACAATGAGGATCTAGAGTAAATATGGCTGGGTGGTTCTAAATATTCATATAATGTATAGCTTCCTTGTAACAACTTCTTAGTGAAATTCAACTTAGCTGCAGGTTATTAAATTCCAAATTTGAAATTGGTAAGAAATGATCTCTCTGATGCAGAGAGTATTTAGGTGGTTGGCCTGCTGGGCGCATTTAGTCTCAACTTCGTAAAGGTTATGTGACAAGACATCTATGGATTTCTTGGTTTATTTTGAAAAAGTGAAAAACTTTTGTTTTCCTGTTTACTCTGGATATGAGAAGAAAAATACAAGAATTAAGAGAAAGAGGGATGTGTTTGGCAGAATACTCTATGTATCCACATTCTTGTATTGAATTCAAAGAAATAGCCACGTTAGTCTGGAAAATTAGGTGCAAGGGATCTTGTAGCAACCTTTGAGACTAACTGGAGAGAGAGAATCGGCGCATGAGCCTTCGTAGACTTAGCCTACTCCTTATAGGCATTTATTTGGGAACTGAAGAATCTGCGGAAGTAGTAGGCTTACATCTATGAAAGCTAGTGCTGCCAACTTCTCTCTTTCAGTAGTCTCAAAGGTGCTGCAAGATCCCTTTGCATCCTGTGTGAGTGTGAAGTAATCCAGGTAAATCCTCCTCTAGCTCTGGACTGACATCAAGGCAGACTGAACCCCCCCTTCATAACAAAGGCGTGAAAGGCAGGTTAGGTGGCAGCTTTACCCTTCTGTCTATATGGAGCCATTGACAGCCAGCGTGGCAAAACAAAGAGTTATGGAGGACAACCGTATTTTGCTAGTTAAATATATCCAGTCTTTTGTAATTGAGCCATATGTTGGACTAGGACTCTGGAGGCCAGGGTTTGAATCCCTGTTGGAAACCTCCTGGGTGACATTGGGTGCAAGTCACCACTCTCTCAGCCTCAGATGATGGCAAGGGACAACCCACCCACCCCCCGAAAAAATCTGGCCTGAAAACCCCATGATAGGTTCATGGCCTTAGGTTTGGAAAGGACTTGAAGGCAGCACCCAACAAACCTCAGTATAAGGATGTGATTAACTACTATCTTTTAAAGCTCCTGCACATGCGGAGCCTGTTAGTTGACCCAATAAGAACCTTCCAAGCAATTAAAAGGAGTGTGCCTTGAATCCCGTTTGGGGAGAAAGGCGGGATAGATAAAAAAAAACACAAACACACAAACAGGAGGACCAGGAGGTCTAACTCTTTCCCTGTATACTGTGACCAACATCCTACGCCAGAGAGAAGAGCATCCTCATCATCATCACTATTACTATTCATCATTATGACTATTAGATTACACCATTATCACTATCATTATCATCATGACCACTATCACTATCACTATCATTCTTATATTTTGTCCTCCATTTTTGTTCGTCATCCCCATCATCGCCATTATTATTATTATCCTAATGTATCCCCCATTTTGTTCCATCATATCATTACTATCATCCTCCTCCTCCTCCTCCTCCTTGTTATTTTGTCCCTTGGGGCCCAGAGAGGCGGGAGGGGGCCCAGGGGCCTGGCTGTGTCAAAGGGCAGAAGGACCCTTGTTTCTTAAGGAGGGAGCCACTGACTATCGCCCTTCCAAAATGGAAGGAAGGAATGAAGGGGGGGCAGTGAGGCCTCTCTCTCCTGTCATGGTGGGCAGACAGTCGTCGTCGCCGTCGCTGTCCAATCCTCCTCCTCCGGGAGAGAGGAGAGAGACGGAGCGGGGTTCCTCGTCGGGGCCTAGGAAGCCTCGGGGCTCGCGTGGTCCCTTCCGCCGGGCGGGCTCTCACTGCTGGTAGCGGCCTCCTCCGCTGCTGCTGCTGCTGCTGCTGCTGCGGCTCCGAGGCCGAGGCCGCCATGGCTCTGGGCAGAGGAGGAGGAGGAGAGGGACAGAGAGGCTGAGGGGCCGGGCGCAGGCCCCACTCCAGTCCCCGGTGGGCGCCTAGGCCTCCCAGGGCAGAGAGGAGGAGGAGGAGGAGGAGGCAGGCAGGAGGCAGCAGCAGCGGGCACTGGCGGCGGCGTGGCGGCGGCGGAGGCCCACGGTTCTCTCTCTTCTTCTTCTTCTCGCCGCCCAAGCGCCAGCCCCTTCCCTCCGCCTCCGCCTCCGCCTCAGGCCTAGCCAGGGCAGCAGCCTCTGCTCCCCCCTCCTCCTGCTCCTCCGGGCTCTCTCTGGGGCTTCTTCGGGGGGGCTCCTGGTTGTTGTTGTTGTTGCTGTTGTTTGTCTTCAACTTACTTACACCGTTCCGTTTTTTTTAATGCCGCCTTTCTCCAGAAAAGGACCCAAGGCGGCTCACAGGATTAAGAAGAGAGAGAGAGAGGAGAGATAAGTAATGTTTTTAAAAAAATACACACACAATTGAAAATACCCCACTTTAAAACAGTATGAAATCGAGATGGAAAACACAGACAAAAGGGTTTTTTAAAATGAATCAAAAAAACACATTAAAAAAATGAAAATCAAAACACTCCAATACAATTTTAAAAAAAGCCTCCCTGTCATGTTTTTAAACAGTTGAGCCTGAATAAAAGCATTTGAAAGAAAGAAAAAAGAAAGAGCCTGCCATGGGGTTTTCTCGGGGTTTGGCACTGCCTCCCTCTGAGGCTGAGAGAGTGTGACCAGACCAGGGGGTTTCACTACCACCCATAAAACAACAACAACAACAACAACAATTATTATTATATATTATTATTATTATATTATATTATACTATTATTGATCCTGCTTCTCCAAAAAATTTGAAGTGGCTAACAATAAAACATCCATAAAATACAATAAGCATACAATAAAAGTCTCATGGTCCCTTGTATCTCACAACCCTCCCCACTTTCCCACCCACAAAAATTCCAATTAAATGATTAACAATGTTAAAACAATTAGTAAAAGCTGGGCAACCCTCTTCCGCCGTGATTGCCGCACAATTGTGTCACTGTGGTTGTGTAGAGAGATCTCATAGAATGTACACCATAGGCAGGTTTATTTTATCTGTTTCAATGGACTGTATGTACAGCGCTGTGTAAATGTACAACACTTATAAATAGCTTATAATGTAATAAGAATAGCACTGAGCTTTTGTAGACTTCAGTCTCCTTCCTCAGATGCTTTGTTTTGTTGGTGTCAACTGTCCTTGACTCATGGCACCCCTATGGATGAGGCATCTCCAAGATCCCCGTCCTGTTGTTGTGTGACCTTGAAGTCATTTCCAACTTATGGCAACCCTAAAGTAATCCTTTCCAGGGTTTTCTTGGGAGGTTTGCTCAGGTGGGTTTGCCTTTGATTTCCTCAGAGCTGAGAGATGTGACTTGTGCAAGGTCAGCCATGGGTTTCCATGGCTGAGCCGGGATTTGATCCCTGGACTCCAGTGTTAAGTCCAATGCTCTATTATACCATGCTGACTCTTTTACTTTACACTCCAAGAGTGCTGGGATCCTATTACCTGAACAAAAATCAGCAGCAATCATCAGGCACTTCAAGCTGTATTATCATATAATTTCTAACCTCGATATGTTTCCTGAGGAAAAACAATGCTTTTTCTTTATTATCCTTCAGTTTACGGAAGCATATATTTGGTGAAATTATAAGAACTGAGCAAGTGCAGTTTTATTTTCCTTGTTGCCTTTTCAAATTATGCTTTCTATAATATTTACACTAACCGTAAGCCACTTTGAGTCCCATTCATGGGAGAAAGGTAAAATATAAATCAATAAATTAAATAAAATAAGGTGAAGTTAGCATGGCATAGCGGTCTGAGCACTGGACTAGGACTTTGGAGACCTGGGTTCAAGTCCCACTCAGTATGGAAATGCACTAGGAGACCTTGGGCAAGCCACACTCTCTCAGCTCAGAGGGGCAATGGCAAAGCACCTCTGAAACAAATCTTGCCAAGGAAAAACCCCATTATAAGTTCACTTTAGAGTTGCCTTGGTCGGAAGTGACTGAAAGGCACCAAAAACCAAATTAATGGATCATAGCCACCACCAATTTCCAGTGTCTACCCTAGGTGTTATTATTATCCTTTATTTATGAAGCGCTGTAAATTTACACAGCGCTGTACATGCAATCTTTTTAGTTAGACGGTTCCCTGCCCTCAGGCTTACAATCTAAAATATATACACACACACGTATATGCACAAATATTATACACACACACGCACTGGCATACTGGTTGGAATATTGGACTACATCTCTGGAGATCAGGATTGAAATCCTTGCTCAGACATGCAGCCACTGGGTGATCTTGGGCATCCCATACTCTCAGCCTCAGGAGAAGGCAAAGACAAAAGCCCCTCTGAACAAATCTTGCTAAGAAAACCCCATAAGGTTGCCTTAGAGTGCCATAAGTTAGACACGGCTTGAAGGCATGCAGCAGCAAATACACACACATGCACTCAGTAAGGTTCAAATGGAAGAGGGGCCTCATTATACATGCAATGGCACTTTAGAAGGGGAGGGTCTTGTGTGCACATTGGGGTCTGTTGCATGAGGTTTTCTGGCATTTGGTGTTCTGGGCATCTGAGGACATCTTTACAGGAAGAACTCAAGCATAAAGCCTGCCATTTTACTTCCTGGTTTTAAATCCCTGGCCCTTGGCTTCATGGAGACTGATGGGAATGGAGTCCAATAGCGGCTCCAGCCCTCCTCTAATAGAAATATTTTAATGATACAGTGGCCAGCCTGCCTCGCTTATTCTGGTGATATATTCACAGTTGACAGGACCTCAGATGTCTTCGGAGGATAAAGAAGCCCAGGAAGACGAGCTGCTCGCTTTGGCAAGTATTTATGATGAAGATGAATTCAAGAGAGGACAGTCAGTGCAAGGAGGTGAAACTAGGATTTCTGTGGAACTCCCTGAGAACTTTACCCTCTTTTTGCGTGGTAAGTCCAGCTTTTGATACCACTCCTTTTAAAGCTTATTGCTGGTACTGGGATATGTTCTAATTTTTGTTCCTGCTCCCTCAAGACGCAGCATGTGGTTCTCATAGTGCATTAGCCTATATGCTCTGCTGATGGTGTGATGGTGTAACTATTGAGTCTTGGACTGCATCCGCACTGCAGATTTAATGTCATTTGACATGACTTTAACTGCCATGGCTCATTGCCATGGAATGCTGGGATTTGTAGTTTTGTGAGAAATTTATCCTTCTCTGTCTGAGAGTTCTGGTGGCACAACAATCTACAAATCCTAGGATTCTATTGGATAGAGCTATAGCAGTTAAACCAGTATCAAATTGCATTCATTCTGGGAGTCTGGTAGCAGCCAGTACTCCCACTCAGAATGTTGTTTGTTTTGTGGTCAGAAGGCTTTCATAGCCTAGAATTAGATCATGTGACTGGGGCATAGCAGTGAAGTCTCACAACACAGCAGTTCTATAGCTTATGTGAATGACAAATATGATATATAGAAGGTTGCAAAAACCATCAATTATTTGTGCTTCATATATTTTACCCACAAAAGGGGTCTCGTTGTTCTTCAAAAACCTTTAGAATTTTGAAAATAGTGAGGGGGGAAATTTGGGCAACATTTGTATGTAAATGTAAACAGGTAAAAGAGCCTTGGAATAAACTGCAAACTTTAATTGGTTAGCAGATAACAAGGGTTGTCAGCTATGTAAACAGTAAATAAACTGGTAGGTCAGCAACTCCTAGTTTCCATTGTATAGAGTTTCTTTGTGTAGAGGTTCATTCTATAGAGGCAAGATTCTTCTGTGCTCCATTCAAGTAGCACTAGAATTGGTACAGCAGCTTGTAAGCATGTCTGGAGTTAGACTTGTTGATGACATAAGTGGACCATTAATTCCAAGCCCTGCCATACACAATCAAAGCACTTCCAATAGATGACCATGAACCTCTGTTTAGAAACCTCCAAAGAAGGAGATTCCACTACTCTCCAAGGCAGTATATTCCACTGTCAAACAGCTCTTTTCCTGTATTCAGAAACCATTGCACCGGGTTGTATACTGTATTTCAAAAGATGAGACACTTTACAGATATCCTATCAAATAATTCAGTTAAGCAGCATAACTTTAAAGTTGCATCTCCCTTACACTATCAGATGTATTTTGTTTCAGGCAACCAGGCAGAGACGCTTCTGAACAAGTTTGAATGCACAGTTTGCTTTTTACCTCCAATAGTGCTGAATTTTGAATTTCCAGCAGACTACCCGTCGACCTCCCCACCTGCATTCACCCTCAATAGCAAGTGGCTCTCCCAGGCACAGGTTTGGCACAGATCTTCAATGCTTCTTCATGTAGTTCACCAGAATGATTTAAAGAAAAAAAAAAAGAGTGAGGGGAGGATTAATGGAATGATTAATTATTCTCTGGATGCCGACAAAAGGCTGCTTACAAAAAGCTTCATAATTAAATGTCACATTTTGGCTAGAGAAATACTGTAACTAGCCTATAAAAATTCAGGAATTATTTTTCATTTGTTGTTTGCACACAGCTGGGATATTGTTACTGTAGTTATGTGTCTTCAAGTTGAAACTGATGTACAGTGACCCTACTGTAGGGTTTTATTGGCTGGATATGTTCGTATGGGGTTTATGTTGGCTTCCTCTTAAGATAAAGGATCATGATTTTCCCAAGGTTACCCAGTGGATTTCCATTGGTGAGTGGGGACATGTCTCCTAAATCAGGGTGTATAATTCTGTCCTGTTTCAGTTCAGAAATGTATACTGTAGCAGCTTTGATGTATTCATGCCTCGATCTTGAAATCTGACATTTATGTAAAGAACTCAACTGTAATTGCCCCGGGAGTTGTGGAAGGAAGGGGATGATTTTATGTTACTCTTTTGTTTATGTTCTCTCTCCTAGCTCACTGCACTTTGCAAGCACTTAGACAGCATATGGGAGGAAAACAGAGGTTCTGTGGTCTTGTTTGCCTGGATACAGTTTCTCAAAGAAGAAACACTCACCTATCTGAACATTTCTTCCCCATATGAGCCAAATATATGTGGACAAGAAAAAGAGCAAAGCAGGACAAGCAAAGAGGAAGTTTGCTCTGATGCAGTGGCTGGTGCCACAGCACAGGAAGAAAGCCTTGATACAAGAGCAATGCAAGATGTTGAGTCTTTATCCAACTTGATTAGGGAAATTTTAGATTTTGACCATGCCCAACAAGAAAAATGCTTCAACAATAAAACACATGCATGTAATATTTGTTTTTCTGAGAAGCTGGGAAGTGAATGTATGTACTTTTTGGACTGCAGGCATGTGTACTGCAAGGCTTGCTTAAAGGATTATTTTGAAATTCAAATCAAAGATGGGCAGGTCCATTGCCTGAATTGTCCGGAACCTGGATGTCATTGTGTTGCCACTCCAGGGCAGGTAAAAAACAAACACATTTTTTCCTTAGTCTGTTAAAATAGTACAGTTTAAATCTAGTGCTGTCTTTAAAATTCAGTATAAATAGTGTACACCACAAAATGAGAGTTTGCTTGATAGTTGGTCCCTGCCTTTACAAAAAGGATTTCAGATTTGAGTAATGCTAACAGACGCATCATAAAAGAGAAAGGTGTAGAACCCAGAACACTGCATTAAAGATGGGGGAGGCCTAATCTAGTGAGATGCTTCCAGTGAGGAAATTAGAGCCTCTAGTGGAAGCAGTGATTCCTCCTCCCATCTTCAGCTCACCCCCTTCAAAACCTGCTTTCAAAGCCTAAGAAACCCTCCAGGCATATGTTTCAGCTGCTGTGGAGGATGCAAGAAGAAAGGGAAAGTTGAGAAAATGTTCTTGTATGGGTTGAGTCTCCCTTATTTGGAATTCCGAAATATTCCAAAATTGTCTGCATGGGTGGCTGAGATACTGATACCTTTGTTTTCTGGTAGTTCAATGAAGATAAACTTTGTATCATGCACACATTTATTAAAAATATTGTCTATAAAATTACCTTCAGGCAATGTGTATAAGGTGTATACAAAACATAAATGAATGTCATGTTCAGACTTTTTCCTATCTCTAAGTGTCCCATTATGCATGTGCAAATATTCCAAAATTGGAAAGCCTCTAAAATCAAAAACATGTTGGCCCCAAGTATGTCGAATAAAGAAGAGTCTACCTGTACTGTTATTGATCAGGTTCCAGCATGATGTTGGATTTAGGCTGCATTCTTTAGCTGTGTAAACTTACAGCGCTTTATAAATAAAGGTTAATAATAATAATAATAATTCATCATTTGTGGAACATTTGTGTACTAAGTCAGAACACAAGCTTAAATCTAGAGTAGATGATTGCAGTTCACATTTTTTGTTACAGTGGAATGGATATGCATGTCTGGAGCCTGTAATAAATTCCAATTAGGGATATACACTGAGAGTAAACACTACTAGTTGGAATTTCTAGGAAAAGGTAATAAATTTAGCTGCAAAGCATCTAAATTCATTCTTTTACCTTTTCTTTTGCCCTTCGGTTTTTTGGGGTGTGTGGGTTTTTGTGTATTTTTTTGTAAATGGAATATTGCTTCATCTTTGGATACACAGAATTCACCATTTTAAGGATCACCTTTCTTCTAGGTTAAAGAGCTGGTTGGAGAGCAACTTTTTGCACGTTACGATCGCCTATTGCTTCAGTCCAGCTTGGATTTGATGTCAGATGTGGTTTATTGCCCACGGCCATGCTGCCAAACACCAGTGATGCAGGAACCATGTTGCACTATGGGCATCTGTTCCAGTTGCAATTATGCTTTCTGTACAATATGTAAGATGACTTACCATGGTGTCTCGCCATGTAAAATCTCTTCAGGTGAGCGGAACACAAAATGAAAAGATATTCAAGTTTGGAATTTTGGGATGCTAAATGCTTTAATGATTCCACTTCTCCCTTTGATGTAGGCATTTGTTCAAGAAATACTGTTGCCATAGGATAGTTTAAGTGAAATTCTTTAAGGATGAAGCTTATTTTGTGGACTTCTGTTATGATATTAGCCTCCCACCCTTTATATTGTCTTAGCATTTTTGGGCCTCTTCAGTCCAGTATGAAAGGTTGTACTGCCTATAAAGTCTAGAAAGAGAAGGAGAAATGTGAAGCGCTTAGCTCAGATGCTCTATTATAAAATTAATCTTTCTGCAGTATAGTCATGTAACCATTAATCTGTATTGATTAAACTAATTTATAGGATGGGCTGGAGTTCCAGCCAATTATTTTTTAAATTTATTTCATTTATTTGCTACCTTTATCCCAGGGAGACAACAAGTTAAAAACATTTACAATAACGTTTAAAATCCCCATATTAAAGCACTATAAAATCATTTAAAAATCATTCAGATATTAAAAACAGGAACCTTCTGTGCTTAATCATAGAAAGCTTGCTTAAATAAAAATATCTTTGCTTGCTAGCAAAAGGAAAGCAGGGAGGGGGCCAGTCTAGCCTCCCCTGGAAGGGCATTCCAGAGAAGGTTCTCTCTCATGTCTTCTGCAAGTGAGCCTGTGGATGGTAGCAGGACTGAGAGAAAGCCTTAACACTGCTTGATGGCCCATATTGATTGTTCTGTATAGGTTAAATATGCAAAACTAACCAATAATAGCATTTCTTTTGTCTAAAGAAGAGTGTTAGGTAAATCCGCCTAACATGTTTTGCAACTTGGTTTTGTTACTTTCTTTGTCTTAGAGAAGTTACTGGAATTGCGGGATGAGTACCTTTCAGCAGATGAGACCACTAAAAGGTTTTTAGAGCAACGCTATGGGAAAAGAGTAATTGAAAAGGCTCTGGAGGAAATGGAAAGTAAAGAATGGTTGGAAAGAAATTCAAAACCGTGTCCTTCTTGTGGAACTCCAATAGAGGTGAGTTCAGGGTAGAGAATGAGAATTTGAGAGAACCAAAATATGTCTATTTTTAAAAGTCTCAGGATAATTTCTTTAATTTCCCACTCTGTATATCTGCCAATTTCATCACTACACACATCTCAACATGCTTATCTATTTGATCCAGATGTGTATTATGTTTTTTATTTAATGGCTCAAAATAGTTACAAAGCACTTTTTAAATTTCTCTCATAATTCTATCTCCCACTTTCAATTTTGGAGTTATCCTCTTGACTCTCTCTTTTCTTAATCTACTGTTTGGGAATTTTACCAGTTCTTTTTTTTTCCTGAGCTCTACCATTATGTGATGTGTATGTTCAGGTCAATGTGTTCAATTTTTGTACTGATAATTTTTCTTTTAAAAAAATTAAAGTCTGAGGATACCAATTCAGCTATTTGTGAGGGAACCTTGACCCTCTGAGTGCCCATGCACAATCCCAATTGAATAACAATTTGTCATTTCCCCCCAGAAAACAATCTCAATGCCTCAAGGCTGGTATCCTTTCTACTAAATTATTTTTTGCAGTTCTAAGGGTAATGGAATGGAAAGTAAAACAAGGGAGGGACGCTTTTTCCTCTTTCCCCCTCAGTATTTCTTTGAGGTTTCTTTTTTTCATTCATGACATTATTTTCCATTTATTGGCACATGCTTGCTTTACCTTTCCTTTTGGCAAAAGATGCTGAGTGCCTAGAAAATCAATGGCCATATGCTACATGCTATACGTTTCTTGCCTTAAAAGACTCAGGCTTTTTGAATATCAGTACTGGCAAAATTGAGTATAAGTCCATTCCACAGCCGGGATGGGAATTTTTCAGCCCCTTAGATGTTTATGAATTGCACCTCTGAGAAAACCTAGCAGCCTAAACAGTTGTGAGGAATGCTGGTTGCTGAAGTCCAATAATATCAGGAGGGCCATATAGTTCTGATACCACAGTTCTGACGTGAGCCAAATTCTCATTCAGGGTGACTGAAAGGGACCTGATAATAATATCTTAGGACCTTCAAGCAGGGAATTGTTATTTCACAAAACTGCTTGTGTAAGGATGAGACAATCTCTGCTTTCTGTGACTCATGAAATATTAAAACTTTTGTAGGAGCTGCTGTCAGAAAGTGGGAAAGATGATTTGGGATAAAAGATGGGAAAGTCATTGTTTACTGTATTTGAATGTACTATATAAAATTTTTCCTATCATACCAACCAGTTAAATTAGAAAGTATGAAGAAGGAACATGATAACTATAGATGAGGATCTCAAGATTTTCAAGACCATTGGACTGCAACATAGGGTCCAGAGATGTATTTTAGGTTGTTCAGCAGTAGGTTATGGTTCATCTTTATGGTTCATACTTTGTCTTCTCAATATTTTCTTCCAGCATTTGGAGTATGATGGAGTCTCCCTCTTTGAAGGTTTTAAACAGAGGCTGAATGGCCAGCTGTGTGGAGTGCTTTGCTTGCGTATTCCTGCATGGCAGGGGGTTGGCCTGGATGGCCTTTGTGGTCTCTTCCAACTCTATGATTCTGTACTTGGACCATGTCCAAAGTGGGCAGTGTCCAAATCCTCCAAGGGAAAATGCATTATTCAGTTGTGGACCCACCACCTCAGTCACCCAGTTTCGGTCCATTTTTGAGAAGGTGACAGGTGGTAATCTGCTTCAGTTCCAGAGGGGCACACCTTTGAACACAATGGAAGTCTCAGGCAGTAGCACATAGGGGAGAGGGGCAGCAGCAAGCAGGCAGGCAGCAGGGCCACTCTGTTCTCTGGAGGTTACGTCTTCCCTGTTGTATTGATCAGATAACAAACACTAGTGGCAGGTTGAAAACCCATGATCTCTATTTGAGCTGTAGGTGACTTAACTGATGTTCTTGGTAGATTGGCCTCAGTAGTTTCAGACTGTGGTATCACATGAATTATGAATGTCAAGCTAAGTTAAATTTCAAAAATTGGGGAAGAACAGAGGCTAAAAGGTTACCGACTCTGTTGTCAGATGTGTATCTCTTTTTTTTCCCCATGGAGGCAGACCTATTCTATGTAGACTGCAGAAATACATTGCTGGCAGTTGGCAGTTAGCATTATATTGGAAGAAGAGCAGATGAGTGAGCCTTTGATGCTGAAACTGATTAGATACTTCATTCTGAAACTTTTCCTCTTTTCCTGGTTGCTGATCTGCCATCTTAGGCTAATATTTCACGTTGCTGATGATGTGAACTTTAGTCCTTTGTAAATGTGCAAGGTTTGGGTGTCACAAGACTGTTTTCATGATTGTTGCAACAGGCTCATTTGAATACCGTTCTGGAAACTGAAACATACACATTTTGTTAAAGGATGTAGAATGCTGAAACATGCTGAAAGTACAACATAGTAGTTATCAGTATGATTGTGTGTATGTGAATTGTTGGACATGGAAAAGAATAACTTTTTTTTTTTCAAATTCCAGTTAGCAAGTATGTGATTATCTAAAAGTCTAATGTTCAGGACTTTCTGTTGCATATGACAAAATGGATCCTTTAAGTTCTTTGTGCTTTCTTTTCTCTTCTCCCTCCGCCTGTTTCCACAATGATCAGAAGTCTGATGGCTGTAATAAGATGACATGCACTGCGTGCCATAAGCATTTCTGTTGGTGTTGCATGGGTTCTCTCTCCAAGACAGACCCTTACTTGCATTTTAATGATCCAGCCTCCCCATGCTTCAATAGGTAAGTATGGGTATATCTCTTTAATAGATATGTATATTTTAAACACTGCTGAAAGATATGCACTACATATTGCCTGTGTTTACATAAAATCTTGAAAATTTTCAGTGCACCACATGAAACACCATGCTAACAACTTTCAGTAACCTGTGTCTAGGTAGTTCCCAACTTGGATCCCCTGGTGTCACTGAACTTGAGCTTCAGATCTCAGGCAGCATAGGCAATGGTCTGGTAATCGGAACAATAAACCAAATAAATCTGAACACCCAAGGTTGGGAGCTATCATTCTTGATAGTTGGGCAGTACTCAGTGCACAGGATAGCATAGCCATTTGCTGTCTCTTTCTTGAGTACAGAACAGGTATTAAGGCTTACTGTATACATATGCTGTTTTGAGGAACCAAACAGAACATTACAAGACTCAGGTTGATGTTGAGCTTATCTGTCTCTTAGGTAGCAAAAAGTGCCAGTTTAATTATCAGAAATAAATGGCAATGTTCTTTCCTTTGTGGAATGTGGAGAATGGCCATATTTGAACACTCACTCAAATCATACAGCTCCTTGCATACAGTAAACTAGATTGTATTGGGGAGAGGCTGTATCCCAGCCGATTTACTGCCTTTCCATGACCAGGATTTCTGCTTATAGCTCTGCAAATGGCAGTCATAGAATCCAGAGAAAATCTTTTCCACATAATTCTGCTGGTTACATGAGTGGACTGTTTGTGGGAAGAAAGGGCCCGTAGGAATGAAAATGTGAGCTGAATTTAAGTGTGCATGACTAGAAAAAAATTGGATGATTGTCTGATTCATAATTTAAACTTATTTTCTTGTGTATCTCAGGTTATTTCAAGGTTTGATGCATGATATTAATTTAGAAGAAGATGTATAGTCTCCACCCAGTAACAAATTAAACTGAAAAAAAGAAAAGAAAATCCACTCAAGAAATCCCATTAAAATTATGTCACAGCCGCCCATGCTCTGTTCAAGGTTGTTTTGAACACAGACAGATGAGAGAGAAGCACTTCAAGATTCCGGCAGAACAGTGTTTGTCCCTAAATGACTTTGCCATCATGGTATGATATAAGGTCCTTTTATAATTTTCAAATTAAATTTAATTAACATTAACATTACATCATGTGCTTTTTTCCTGTAAATTGTCCTGTTACCACAGAAACTGATACTGAAAAAGCAGGGAAACAGTAGACTGTAACTGGTTGCCTTTATCCTTGATTACCATGCAAGTAATAGTGTAAATGTGCATTGCTACAAAACATATTCTAATGAGAATGTGACCCTTGTTTGAATTTCACCCTACATGGAAGCAGATTTTCTGACACTGACAATGATTGAATATATTATTTAGACTCTGCAAGTGCATTAATTAAGCTGCCCTTCCAAATAGTATATAGTACAGTACGCCCGCGCCATACACGGCCTTGAGCATACGCACTCAAGCCGCGGGGCGCGCGCGGGGCGGAAGGGGCGGCGCGTCCCATTCAATTGAATGGGCGCGTGCGCCCGTTGCGCGCCCGCGCCGCCGCACACGAGCCCCATTGTTTCCAATGGGGCTCAAGCATAGGCGGAATTCGCCTTACGCGGAGGGATCCGGAACGGATCCCCCGCGTAAGGCGAGGATGGACTGTATTTGCAAATCTGTTCGCTCACTCAGTCCAAGGCCAGCAAATGATGTGAAATAGCCTTTTATTATTTATGTAGATGAACCTTTCCTATAAAATCTTAATGAAATGAAAATGAAATGAAATTTTATTTATATACCGCCTTTCCCATGATCACGGCGGTTTACAACAAGTAAAATACTATACAATGCAATTTACAAGCAGCATAAAAAGCAAATACTACAATACAAAGATCTAGATATTGTAACCAGATCTAGCCTGATGGCTAGGTTTTAAGCATATTCTACAGCCAATGTGCTAGCACAGGGAAATGCCCTGAACCAGCAAGGCCCTGATGTTGATGAACCCAACATCAAAGAAAAGAATCTGGGACATTGATCTAGTGAGGCAGGGAGGCACGGTGTTTTTAGGTACCTTCCCGTTACATCACTTGGGTCAGGAAGAGATAGTGGGGCTTTGGTAGCCTTAAAGCACTGTTTTAAAATGGGAATGTCATTAAAGCATTACCTATCAAATCACACTCATCTGAATGTCCTAATTTTCCCTTCAGCGTTCAGAATCCTTGCATTCTGATCTATCTGCGAGTTTATACTGATGACTGAATCACTGATCTGGATTGTAACCTGCTTTCCAGGGCAGGAGACCCCTTACAGTGAAAATTAAAGAGACCTTTCTCAACACTGTAAGGCAGTGTTTGGGGACTGATTGCACATACCTCGTGTCTAACTTTACAACTTCTCAGTGAGTTATCTGCTCAGACCTGTGGGAAGAGTGACCTAGACCCCTGATGGCCTGTTAGATGGAGAAGAGGAAACCCCACCTATGTCTGGCTTGCAGTCTTTGACATTATACCTAAGAGATAAAAAGCTTTCCATCCAATTTGTAAATCTAAACGTGACTTAGAACATCAACTTATGCCCAGAAACAAAGCCAGTGGAGATTTACAGAGGCATAGTAAGCTCAAGTTTTCCCCAGTATGTTTTCCCGTTAGAAACATCAGTAAAGCCCAGTTCAGGCAAGAAGAATGTGTTGTTATGCTTATGCAAAAGTGGTATTTCTGAAGAGGAAAGCCCCTTCTACCTTTTGAGGTCACATAAGCAAAAATGCAGGGAATTATCACTTGTTGTTCATGTGGAGAGCCTCCCCAGGTAGAAAGTGCTTTCCTTTTCAGATGCATTATTTTCATGAGAGGGAAGTGATGGAGGTGGGCAGAGCTTGCATGCTTCCCTCTTTGTGTGCTTACCTAAACTTCGGGAATACCTATAAGAGAGGACAAAAATAGTAAATAATCTTCCTTCTCCTTTAGTAATGGTACTTAGAGTCATGCACTCTGGATAGTCTCCACCATTCCACAAGTTCAAACATACTGGGGGGGGGTGGGGGGAATAGTTGTGTTTGGACTAACCACTCAAGCTGAGGGATTCGGGGAGTTGAATTCCAAAAATGTAACTGGCCCTCCTAGATTTGTTTTAATGCTCAGAAACTTCAAACGAGGCTCTACAGAATGAAGGGAATAGTTTTAAAGTTTGGATGAGAATAGATAATGAAAAAAATGACTTTTTAATAATAATATAAAATAATAGGATTTATTTATATGCTGCCCAATCACTGGGAATCCGGGCGGCTTACAACAGAGGGGATAATAGATGTTTTCCCTGCCCTCAGGCTTACAATCTAAAAAGACATGCCACAAAAGGAGAAGGGAATGGTGGTGGGGGGGAGGGGATCAGGTTCAGCATTCTTCTCTCCCTCTGAGGCCTGGACCAAGGCAGATGGACCAGAGGGAGGGCTCTTCTTCTTCAGGCTAGCCCTGGTGGAGCTGGGCCAGCCTACTCTCCCCCTCATAGGCTGAAAGATGACAGTTAAGGAGGGAGGAGCCTCTTTCTTTTTTTGTTTGCTCAGTCTGATGAAACCTAGCTCCATTTTTTTCAACTCTAAAGAATAAGGAGATCCCGCATTGGGCTATGACTCTGGAGATCAGGGTTCAGTTCCCAGCTTGGCTATAAAACCCACTGGGTGACCTTGGGCAAGTCACATGCTCTCAGCCTCCGGGGAAGGCAAGGACAGTTAACAACAAAAAGACTGTGGCACAGACTCAACTGTAATCATGGAAGAGTGGGGCTGTTTAGTGGGTGGTATCGAAACTCACTGGGTGACTCTTGGCAAGTCACACACTCTCAGCCCCAAAAGATGGCCACGGCAAATCGTCTTCTGAACAACTCTTGCCAAGAAATCACATGATAGGGTTGTCTAGGTTTGCCATATGTCAGGAACAACTTGAAGGCATGCAGCAACACAGAATAAATACAACCCAGCTGTTTTTCAGAAAACATGTTTGTCTTTAATGTTAAAAAAGATTATAGAAAAAGCTCCACATCTTACAGATTCTGCTGTTGAGTGTATATAGCTGAATGTAGACTGAGATTCATATTACACGTTAAGATCTTCCCAGTTATTCTTCAGTACATGTAATGTTCTCTAAAGGAGTATAGACTGTTTCAGTTCCCTCATTTGGTCTTGGTCTCCAGCTCTGCTGCTTGAAAATGCTTGATGCAGTTGCATTCACTGTTACTGCTTTACCACTGAGGGGGGGATGTATTTTCCAGTAATGAGATGAAGAATGTGTTTTCCTGCAGACTTGTCTTGAAGATGAAAAGTGTTCAACATCTTGTCTTATCAAGGATAGGCTTAACCAGTTGCTTAGAACTAAAAGAGTCTAATCACTATATGGCTTCTTTCCTTGGCTTCTTTCAGTTCCTGTTTCTTTCATACTGTATAATGGATCCACAAGTTTGTTATGAACAAGCATCAAGCCTAATTAAATGAAAGGAAAACACTAAGAATGTAATTCTACTGCAAGTGTACTAAAAATAATATTTTCTCTCCCTACGCCTTGCTTACCTTTGTTACTACTATAGAATGTTTATATAATGTTGAGTATGTCTTGGGAATCTCCCAGCTGGCAGACTTGTTAGCTATTTCAAAAGACATCATTTAACTCAAGGGAGGAAAGTTTTGGCCTGCTGTATCATTTGGACACTAGGGGCCCAAACAGACAGGCCAAAAGAAAGTTACTTTGGGTCAGTTTGGGGGTATGTTGTTTAAATCATGCATGCGTTCTAACAGGCTGGAAACTGTGCCAGCTTCGGCGCAGCTAAGAGGCCAGAAGCTGCACCGAAGCTGGCACGGTTTCCAGCCTCTTAAGATGTATGTGCCATTTAAAGAGCATACCATCAAAGTGACCTGGAGCAGCTTTATTTTGGCCTGTCTGTTCAGGCCCTCCAATTGCCATAGTACTTTATCACTGTCCTCACAGGGATGTCTGAGAACTCAAATCAAAAATATCTGAAAGGCCAGAAGTTCATCCCTGTTCATCCTCATCCCTGTTTTAATTTATCAGGTTATAATTAGTTCTATGCCACCCCCTAAAAATCTAGCTGTCAAAATGTGTGATACATTCTCCCAACATTTAGTTTATCTCCCTCTGCAAATAATAACCAAAGAAGTAAAGTGAATTTTGGAAAAGTCATATGTGGGGGGGAGGAGGTGCTTAATGTCTTGTTCCAGTCTTATTCCACCAGTGAATGAAGCATGCTGGCCTATAATCAAACTCCACCTGTATACCATCTATACAAAGATATTTGGAAATCTATGCTTGTTTATGATAGCTTCTCAGAGGTCTGAATGGAAGTTCCATGCTTTGCGTTCCTTGGGCTACCACGTGCTCAGTTTGTAATTCACAAGCATCTGGCTAGCCATTGCTAGATACAAGGTACATGCTTGGTATGACTGAAATAGGACTCTCAATCTGGATTTTTGTACTAAACCTCTCTACTTTCCCCCAGTTTTACCATTTAATGCCAAAATGTTTGCTGGGGGAACGGTGCACATCAACAGTCCGTCATCTTTTCTAGGTTCCATCTGGCCTGGCTTCTTTCAAGCTATTTTTCTCATTTTTTACTTATATGCATATCCTCATTGGGCTACGAAAAATTGATAGGTCAGCTGTAAAGAAGGGCAAGTATCATATTTGGCTTTGCATCCAAAAACTCTGAATATATGCAGCTACTAATGCAGGAAGTCTAATGCTGGTGCTATATATTTTTAGATACAGACCAATGACTCAAGTGTTGACTTAGCAAATCCCATCGTTTCAGTGGTCTGCTGTAACTGGGACTAACAATTGGATTCAGTGTTGGACAGTTAAGGTTGCCTTTTTCTACATGATGTATAGATTAATTAATACCTTTCAAAACAGAAGCTGGAAACGTGCCAGCCCAATGGAAGACTTCCATATAATCATTTGTAAGTTCATGTTACCATAGCTCACGTCTGTATTTTAATGTCTGTTCACACAGCCCTTCTGCAACCACTCTCAGCTTCTTACCTTGAAAATACTTCACTGTTTTGACTTTAAGTTCCAGAGTGGCATCCTCATCACACACAAAGACTGTACGAGGATGTTGCTGAAAGGCTGAAACTGTCCACATGTGGTTTATACCTTCCTCAATAGCTTTGTACAAGGCAAATGCTTTATGAGCTCCTGTGATTAGAATCATAACCTGAATTGCAAGACACAGGATATGTAATGAAGGCTTTGGCTTTTGTTAACAAGGTTCAGAAAGGAAAGGTATTTTCTTTTTAAGTTTGGAAAGATAAAGTCTAGAAGACTGCAGCCATACACCGACATTTTGCAAATGACTAGAGTCAAAGAATGCTGCTGCAATATTTTGGAATTTTGTCATTAGAATAAAGTAGAGGAGAGGACAAACTATAGCCATTAAAGCAATCAAGCTTTTTTCTCATTTTAGTGAGATCTTAAAACTTGTCTTTTCACATCTAAGCCAGAAGTTGGGAAACTACAAAATTTACAATAATCTTCTGAACAGCCACACTTGCTTGCTTCCAGCTAAGCAAATAAGATGGTATTTTAAAATTTCAGGCAATGTGCCCAATGTGGCTTCCACTTGTATGCAGAGACTTGGAAAAGTTGACCAATAATAGCAATAGCAAGTATATTTCTATACTGCTTATCAGTGCACTTAAGCATTCCCTAAGCCAGCAATGTCCAAACTCGGGCCCTCCAGTTGTTTTTGACTTCAGCTGCCAGAAGCCTCAGCCACCTTGGCCAATGGTTTGGGATTCTGGGAGCTGAAGTCCAAAACACCTAGAGAGCCAGAGTTTGGACATCACTGCCCTAAGCGATTTACAATGTGTAAGCTAATTGCCCCCAACAATCTGGGGACTCATTTTAGCGACCTACAGAAGGATGCAAGGCTGAGTTGCATCCTGGAGCCCTGCCTGGGATCAAACTCTCAACCTTGTGGCTGTGAATGGCTGCAGTACCAGCATTTAATAACTTATTTAATAACTTATTTAAACAACCAATTTATAGTTGCAGACAATCTGCAGAGCATGAAGAAAATAGACTCAGATTAAAATTACCAACTCAGTTGTGGATAGAATTCAGAAACATAGGCATGTTCGTCTGGAATATCAGTACTCAAAGAGATCTGGTAGCACCTTTGAGGCTAACTGTATTAAAGAAATTGTAGAATAAGCTTTTGTAGACTTGGTGTACTGCATCAGACGAAGCAGATCAAGTCTACAAAACCTCTTTCACATAGTTCATCTCAAAGGTACTACAAGGGTCATTTGTGGATGTTTACACTGTGATTTTCAAATAGGTGTTACCAGGCTTTGTGTTATTTATATTCCAAGGTTTCTTTGCTAGTTCATTACCTGACTCTGAAATGAGTTCATATGCTAAACTGATTTGACTATTCATCTGCTTAACCTTTGTTTTTATTTAGGCTAGAAAGACGGCCAGCTCCTAATATGGAATTTCCTTTTAACTGGAAGCTTTATGATTCTCATTACATATTAACAGTTTCCAAAGGGCAAAATACAACAAAGAATCCCAATAAGTCCCAATAATTTCAATAGAATTGTGTGTATAATAGTCTAGAATATACCTATCCAGATGTACTACTAGTTCAAAACGTGCTCTCTCCTCTGTTCTATTAGGTTACTATTTTGTTTCTTACCTCTCGGGCATCCATGACAGTACCCACCCCAACTGTGAGAGCCATTGTGGGCACTTTGGAGAGGTCACCATCAAAGAATCTGGCATTAGCCAATATTGTGTCCATTGCCAGAGTCTTCACTCTGGTTCTAGACACCAGGCTTGAGCCTGGCTCATTGAAGGCAATATGACCATCTGGACCAATACCTGTAATAGAGACAGTTTTTTGAGTTCATAATCTAGCAAGTGAAGGCAGTAGCAAGAATGAGATTTTGTGGCTGAATAGTTGAATGTAAGTGCATAGCCTTCACAGAGGAGTTACAACTATACTTTTGGATTGGAGAACCAACTATCCCAAAGAATCTGGCCTAGCTTATTATGAGTTCATCTTGTTTACAGAAGAAACAAAACAGAATAATCCAAATCACACATTTACTAGATATATCTTTGACAATGTTATACTATCTACAACATGAATGAATACCAAAAGTGTTGTCCTGGCTTACACAAAAGCCTGTCCAGTACAATGAAATGTTGGATTCTTCTCCCTCACGTCCATGAGCACCTACCACATATAATGATAGGTAGGGAAAATTCCTCTTTTTGAAGCAAAAATCCTACCATCCGCCAGCCAGGGTGACCAGATGTCTTAATTGCAAAGGAGGACAAGGCACTACAAAGTGTAGGATGTTACCAAACAAAAGTTAAAACACTAACATAAACATAAATTCATGCTTTTTAGTCATGCTCAAAATGGAGGGCATATCCTGGAAAAGGACATCTGGTCACTGCCCCCAGCCAACACAGGCAATACCTTCTACCAATATCAGAAACTGCTTTTTAAGCTCTCAAAATGTTGCCCTGGTAAGCATTCAAGTGATTCAAGAAAAATCTGTTCATTGCATTTCAATAAATTAATTGCATGGCAGACATATATAGGTTTCTAGTATTCGGATTACTCCTAGATCCAGTTATTTTGAAGTATACCCACTGCAAGAGGAGTTGGCTTAAAGCCCAATGCCCCAGGGATTCTTCTAGCCCAATTTAATCACATTTACTCAGTAGTTCTATTGACTTTTACACTTCCAGATCTTTGTCCTTCAGATTTCAACTGTACTTTGCTGCTGCTGCTTGGGCTCTTGCTACTGGGCAATGACAATTCTCCAAATTGCTTATCTGGAATCATTTTATTCATTTTTACCAAGTTATGTCAAATGAGAATAGCTAGAGAAATATACTAGTATTACTATTACACTGGGGGAACTAGCCCCACCTGTTGCTAATGGAGAAGTTATAGAATGAGTTTTGGCCTACAATTCTGGTAAGGGGATCATGGAAGGTCAAAGATCACCCATCCCTGCATTAGAGTAAGTGTTGCATGTTCAAATAAATTTACTGAGTTACAGTTATAGGAAGGCATTTTTCAGTCATGAAACACCTTGTCTGTTTCACATATGGATGTAATAACTTTGTATATTAATCCCTCAACAGTTTATCAGATTGATTTGCAGCTTAATGTGAACTGCCCCTGCTGCAAATTATGTTTTTTTGAAGAGGCACAAAAGTTCTATGTGACACTCATTGCTGCAATTGCCATTTCACACATACTAAAAGATAAATATGTGCAATCGCACTGCCATGCCCCACACCCCTCTTCAAACATTCACCTCCAACAAAAAGCTCAATTCCTCCAGCGGCCTTGATTTTTTCTTCAAAAGCCTCACATTCTGCCTGTAGATCAACTGCATTCCCATCCAGAATATGGGTGTTCTCAGGATCAATGTCAATGTGCTTGAAGAAATTGTTCCACATGAAGGAATGGTAGCTTTCTGGATGGTCCCTTGGAAGACCTGACAGAAGAGGGTATTGGCTCATGGTTACAATTATTTCATTTACACCCTCATCTTCCTATCTGTAAGAATAGTCAAGTGGTATCATCATCATCATTAACCTTCATTTATAAAGCGCTGTAAATTTACACAGTGCTGTACATACAATCTTTTTAATTAGACGGTTCCCTGCTCTCAGGCTTACAATCTAAAAAGACACGACACAAAAGGAAAAGGGAGTGGTAGTGGGGAAGGGGATGAGGTCCAGCAGTTCTTCTCAACCTCCAATGCTTGGACCAAGGGAGATGGACTGGAGGGAGGGCTTGGCTTCTTAATGGATAGTTAAAATGAGGCATCCTGGGGCAGAGAGGGGCTCACCCCTGGGAAAGCTTCGCTAAACAATATAGTCTTTAACTCAATTTTGAAACTGGGTAGAGAAGTGATGAGGTGTGGAAGAAGGTTCCAGGAGTAAGGGGCAGCAAGTGAGAAGGGACGAATCCGGGAGGGGGCAGTGGCAATCCTATGCTGGGACAGGAGACCTTGACTACCAGAGCGGAGGGTACGAGTAGGAATGTCAGGAGAAAGAAATTCAGATAAGTAAGCTGGAGCCAGTCCATGGAGGGCTTTGAAAGTCAACAACAAAATCTTGTACCGGATGCAGAAGGGGAAGGGAAGCCAATGAAGGGAGGAGAAAAGAGGAGAAACATGGTCAAAGTGGCGAGCAGATGTGATAATACGTGCAGCTGAATGCTGGACAGAGATTAAAGGATGGAGGTATGAAAGAGGAAGCCCTGTCAGAAGAAGGTTACAATAATCTAGTCGCGATACCACTAGGGCATGGACCAGAGTCTTGGCAGTAGAGGTTGAGAGTAATGGATGGATCTTGGCAATGTTGTGGAGAAAGAATCTACAGGTCTTGGCAGTGAAGCCACAAATGTGGGCTTGATGAACCGGTTGAATAGAAGTGTCGTCGATAGAAACAGAAAAGGAATATTGAAGGGTGGGTTTAGGTGGAAAGACAAGAAGTTCAGTCTTAGACATGTTGAGCTTCAAGCACCGAAGCTGCATCCACTGAGAAATGGCAGTCAGACAAGAAGAAGCTTGCTGTTCAAGCCCCGTCGAAAGGTCGGGTGGAGAGAGACAGCTGAGTGTCGTCGGCGTACAGATGATAGGAGAAACCAAAAGAACTGATGAGTTTACCTAGGGAAAGTGTGTATAGAGAGAACAAAAGGGGACCCAAGAGAAAGCCCTGGGGAACTCCAACAGATAGGGGAACAGAGGATGAAATGTGACCACCCGTGACCACTGCAAAAGATCTATCTGACAAGTAAGATTTAAACCAGTCGAGTGCAGAATCGGAGAACCCAAGGTCAGAAAGTAGATCAACCAGGAGACAGTGATCCACAGTGTCGAAGGCAGCAGACAAATCAAGAAGAATGAGAATAGAGGCTGTTCGCCTTGGCCTGCAAGGGATCATTTGAGATTTTGGTGTGGGCTGTCTCTATAGAGTGCCGTGGGCGGAAGCCAGACTGGAAAGGGTTCAGGATGGAGTTGGCTTCAAGAAACTCAATACAGCGAGAATAAATGACCCGTTCCAGGACCTTAGAAAGAAAAAGAAGAAGAGAAATTGGACAACAGCTAGACAAAAAAGAGGGGTCGAGAGAGCGTTTCTTCAGAATTGGGGAAATGAGAGCATGTTTGAAGTCTGAAGGGAAGGAACCCACAGAGAGGGAGAGATTAAAGATACTGTATAGAGGAGTGAGGGCAGAAGAGAAGGGGCTATAGAGATTAGGAAACAGGAGGGAATAGGATCAAGAGAACAGGTTGTAGGTTTGGAAGAGTTTAGCAGCGTAGAGAGTTCATCCAGAGAAACAGGAGGAAACGCAGAGAGTTTATTAGTAGAAGGTACCAGGAGGTTAGTGGTAACGGGCAAGTCAGGAGGAATTATTTCAGATCGAATAGTAGTGACTTTTGTGATGAAGTAGTTGGCGAAGTCAGTGGGGGGAAATGATGAGAAGACGGGGGAGAGGAAGGTTTTAGAAGTGTATTGAAGCAGGAGAACAAAAGCTGCGGGTGCCTCTCAGCGCAGATCAATAATTTATAATAGTTCTGTTTTGCCGTACACAGAGCACATGAAAAAGATAAAAGGATGAATTTATAATGAATGAAATCGGCCGACTCCCTGGACTTGCTAGATAACAACTGTAGTAAGGTGCCTACTGCCCACTCTACAAACAGCAGCTTTCAGGCTCCAGCTCCAGCCGCAAGGGATGCTGTTTCAAAGACCTGCATCAGAGAACCTGGAGAACTGCTGCCAGTCAGTCAACAATACAACAATACAAGCCTAAATGAACACACAAGATAAATACAACTATGTGTCTCCACCTAGTGATATTCCCTCTTCCACACAGCTACTACTAAAGGCACAGGAACCCTGTTCTCTAGATCCAACAGCATCATTCTGTTGACAGAACTGCTTTTGTCAATGGAATTGGGAGCATGGAAAATTCCCCCCCTCCTCCCATGAAACCTCAAAATCTGCTCCAGGTGGCAGGAAACCTCCATAGGTCATGCTTTGACCTGATCTATAAAAGCTTCCTGTTTTCCATGTAATATATGGAAATGTGAAAATACAAATTCAATTTCTCATGCCAATGCAACATCAACACAAGCCAACTAAAACCCATTTTGCTGGCTGTCACACAAAAGTTAATTTTTTGTTGCTCTTCATTATTGTAATGGCACATTCTAAATTATAAGTGTATATAACTGATGGATCTCTTCTCCAGGCTAGCCCTGCAGTTCCAAACCCTCGGACTCTTGTCACTTGCCTTGCCCCTTGCCTCCGCAGATCCACCCCCCCCCCCCATTGGTACATGGGCCTCAAGGTGACTCCTATATGGGCCAATGGATGTGCTTTTCAGTGGGTTCATTGTAGTAAATGTGGTCAGATTCTCTATCAAAACAGAAACAGACATACAAAGTTCTAAAAAAGAAGACATGAGTAGAAGTGTATTAATATATAATTACAGTTGGCCCTTGGTATTCGCTGAGGTTTTGTTCCTTGACCTCCCGTGGATATCAAAATCCATGGATGCTCAAGTCCTATTAAATACAGTGGCATAGAGAAATAGCATCCAATATATAAATGGCAAAATCAAGGTTTGCTTTTTGAAATTCATATGTTTTAAAAGTATTTTTAAGCTGGATGCCAGAATCCGTAGATAAAAAAAAATCCATGCATATAGAGGGCTGACTGTAGATCACACATTAACTCCTGAACTATTTCATCATTCACAACTCCCCAAAACCCTATTCTGTTCTTCCCCATGACAGATTGTCTCATTAGCTTTCCCCCAATCTCTAGACCATCTTTCCCTTACCTGCCTTTTGTCAAGAGACAAGCCTCAGTTTTGTATCCTTTCTCCCTTGCAGGCTCTTTACACCATTCCCTAAGCTGTGATTGCCTGGCACCCACACAGACTTACCCAACTCCTTTCACAATTACCCTTGTGGGGAAAATGTTTTTGTTTGTCATGTAATTGTTCTGTTTTGTTTACTAAAGGGAGGTCTAAAGATAAGAAATGCAGAGACATCTAATACTTCATACCTGTGGTGGAGGGGGGGTATTCAGATAACGCTGTTCTTTTAGAAATCATATTTGCCTAGAGCCCTATGTGTAAAAAAGAGCATTAGGTGTCTGGAAGTACAGGAGACCCCTGATATCCACTGGGGCTTGGTTCCAGGACACCCCATGGATACCAAAATCCATAGATGCTCAAGTTCTATTAAATACAATTGATAGTAAAATTGTGTCCCTTATATAAAATGGCAAAGTCAAGATTTGCTTTTTGGAATTTATATATTTGTTTAATATTTTCAAAACATGGATAGTTGAATCTGTGGATATGGAGGGCCGACTGTATGCAGAACATTTTACATTACAACTTGATATCTGACATACCAAGACTGCAACTACACTCTGATGTACTTCTATAGTATGCAGTGGTAATAACAAAACAACAACAACAAAAATTATTTCTTTCTCATCTCTCCTCAAGGCTTGAGGCAGGGTACAGCATGTTAAAATACACACACAATTTAAGAAACATACGCAACACCAACAGTTAAAATACACTTATATTAATACATTCTTTAAAATATACCAAAAAAACCCTTATGATTTAAAATTGACTGGGTAGGCCTGCCTGAAGATGCTTTAATGTTGTTTTAATGCAGTGTCCGGTAGGATTGACACTGTGTATTTTATTGCTGTTTTTACCTGGTGCCTCTCCAAATACATTATGTGTACAAGAACACCCCATAGCAACTTGGCAGATCCCACATTCTTCTTCCCCATTGTACAACTCTATAAAGTACATTTTGAGTGAATGTACTGCCTATCCTAATCCTTGAATGTTTTAAAAAGTGCTTAAACAGAACAGAAAAATTCCCTGGTGCTTGTTTTCTAAGCAGTACAAGTTGCTTAGAGGAAGACAGGGGAAGTGTCAAAGTTCTAGTAATCATGAGGGAATGTTGCAGGAGAACAACTATTTGCAGATGTCATCAAGATATCTGCTGTTCTTTGAGAGCTAAAGGTAATGCAGCCACTGTTATTGCAGGACAAAGGGTGTAACTTCTTAGGTTCTGATACCAGATTTCTGACTTTGCTCCTATTCTCAAATGGCCAATGCAGGCTGATAAAGGCACTAAGCAGCTGCCTATGCATAAGATTACAGCTGTTCAAACATTATAGTTTATATAAACTAATAATCATACTTTCTACCATGAGATCCAATTTTAAATCAGAGCTCAGGAAAAGTTGCTTTCTGCCCACAATCATCCAGTAGCCATTCAAGTTTGAGGATTCTGGGAGTTGTAGTCCCAAAGTAACATTTTCAAGCTCTAGTATAAAGATACACAACACACCTATTTTAAGTGACAGTGCTGCATGATTTGGTCGTATCTTTGTTATGGTTTCCAGGTGAGTAAAGGAAATGGGAACAGCAACAAAATGTTGGTCCCTCATAACCTCACTCCTGCATTAGAGCTTAAAGAATTCACTCAGGGTGTCCCATTCAATGAACCCAAGTTTGCCTATTCATTTTCATCGGACACGCCTTAGACCTTTTATTTTTAAACATTTGTTCTACCTCTGGAGGCATTGGGCGACAATGGTACCTAGATCTTGTTTTTAATTTTGACTCCAGACCAATTCACACCTATTGGCTGAGTTCTGAATGAGAGGGGCACTTCGGCAGTACATATCCTTAAATTTCTGCTGACCCTAACAGGAGTATCATGAAGAAGGAAGTACTTGCAAGTGGTACAAAGGTAGCTTGGGCAGGATTGGTGTGGCTGGGAGTCTCCTGCCTCCCACTTTTCCAGTCCATCTTAAACACCTACATCTTATAAAGACTGATTGCTCCTCAGAAACTAGAGGCGTACAGTTTGGTCAGAAAGCAAAACAAAGGGTTACAGGGAAGGAATTTGAGAAGCAATTGTTCCCAACCCTGTTCCTTGCCCCACCGTCCCATTCACCACAAGGAACAGGGAAAACCTGTCTTTGAGATCCAGCTTAACCTTGTTGTTGGTCATGGTTATGAAAATGGTAAAGTCAGAAGAGGAAAGGAATCCTGGACCAATTCCATAGCTGCTTAATTCTCCATAGTGGAGTGCACTACTTGGTTGTCGACTTGTCTTTCTAAAAAATAGTACCTTCAAGATCCATGAGGCAGTGGAGCTGAGCTCACAGGATTGAAGCCCCAGGTGTTTTAGCAGGAATGCTGACATTAGCCAAGGATATTGCTACAAGGGTCAGCCTGGTGAGGGTCTACACTTCAAAATGTACAGCTATGAATCATTCTTTCTATTCTTACTGGTTGAAACCAATTCAGGTGCAATTTTGCAGCAATCCTTATAAAAACCCTGTAAGGTAAGTTAGTTCTGTCAGCTCCATATAGCAGATGAAGACGAAGCTGACAGACAGCATGCAAGAACAACTTGCCTAAGGCAGGGGTGTGGGCTCTAGCCCATGGGGCCGACAAGGCTTTTCTACTAAGACCAGAGATAACCAATAAGAAACTGTTAAGCCTCATGAAAACAAGCTGCAGTCTGTAGTCTGGGAAGGTATGCACAGAATTGAGTTGCATTTTGTACAACTGAGGAGGGACTGGGGAATGTCTAAATAATTAAACATTTCATCTGTCCCCAGCCATTTGGCTTTGACTCCTGACTCATGCCATGAGCCCATTCTACTGCTCAAATGTGGTTCATGACGCCCTTCCCAGACCGGAAATTGGGCATGGGATGAAAGAGTTTCCCCCCAAACTCCTAACCCTAAGGATGCATGGTGAATCATTTCTTGAAGTGAAATTTCTTAGTTTATAACTCAAATCTTGAGTCCCTATGCTACAGAAGATTTGTCTTTAAACAAATAAGTTCAATTTGTTGACCAAGAACAGCATTTCTCCCCACAAGTGTTCTCAACATAAAGATGGACTCACCCACATATTCATCCATGTTGAAGGTTTTCACATATTTGAAAGAGAGATCGCCATTCTTGTAATATTCTATTAGTTTCCTGTAACATCCTAGTGGAGTACTTCCTGGAGATTAAAAAAATCAGAACACTTTCTATAAAGTCTTAATTCTACACCACCAAATTTGTAGGCCATTCACTTTTAAGTGAAAGTCACCAGTGCTGTGTTAATCCCTTTAAAAGGCTCATGTATACACTGTGTTGTTCCAACCCAACTCCATCACCTCATGTGAAGTCAAAGGCTTTCATGGCCGGTATCCAGTGTTGCCAACAAGCCTGGAAGATAATTCCCAGAAATGTCTGTCCAAAACCCACTGAATCCCCCCAGATCACACGGAATATTCAGTCACAATTCCCGGAAAATTCCCATAATGTTAAAATGGCAGATGTTTTGCAAATAAACGTAAATATAATTGAATAAAAATAATTGTAACTTATTTCAACTCTCAAAATCACCATTGAACCAAACAAAGAATCTTTCAGTCCTTTTAAGATATTTATTTTGATATGAAGGGGGTTCAGGAAGCTTTGTGCCAAATAGAAATGTGTTCAGATGCAACCACACTGCAGAAATAAATCCAGTTTGAAACCCTTTTAGTTGCCCTGGCTCAGTACTGTACTAGGGAATCCTGGGAATTGTCTCTGGAGTCTGGAGTGAAGATGCAGCCTGAGTTGGGTCCAAGACACACTGCAGAAATAATCCAGTTTGAGACTGCTTTAACTGCCCTGGCTCAGTGCTAGGGAACCCTGGGAATTGTAGTTTTATGAGAAAGAGCTCTGGTGCCACAATGAACTACAATTCCCATGCATCTGAGAAAATACGCTTAAGTCTAGGAAAGCTCATGCTGCCAACTTTTCTTTCAGTGAGACTCAAAAGTGCTACAAGATCTATCTCACTATCATCATCATCACCATTATTATCATTATTAAATCCAAATGCAGCTGAAGAAGTGGACTTAAATTGGCAACACTGATATCCTGTAGACTCATTCTCTGGGGCTGTGATCTGGAAGCGTGGAGGCCATGCCCTTGTCAAACCAGGGAATCCTGGGAATTGTAGTTTGTTGTGACATGTTGAAACACTGCTTTTACTGGCAGCCAGGGCTCTATGCATGGAATTCTGGGCTTGGTGGTTTGCCCAGAATCCCATCATCGCAGGGAGCCTTGCAGTTAGAAGCAGTGCCAAACTGGATTATTTCTGCAGTATGGATGGCAATGGAAAAGGGAACGAAAAGAGAGCCACAAAACACAATTCTTGGAAGACAGGGCAGCAGGGGTGCCAACTGACCAGGTGCTCTGCCCATGCTCAGAGGCATATTTAATCACTAACACACACACTCAGGGACATCGCATTCACATCACACAACCCAAATGGTCCTCACAGTACAACAACAACCCTGAGAGGTAGGCTTGGGGCACTCTGCCCAAGCTCAGGAATTCAGAAATTCAAATGTCCCTCTCAGGCACACACAGAAGTCCACAACATCAAGCCATGATACCATTGTCAAGTATTGCCTTTGTGTGCCTTAAAACTTATTTCTTACTTGGAAATCCAAGGCAATTGGGATTAAGCCAGCCAAGATCCCTCTCTCCAGCACTTTTGCCCCTGGAGCCTGAGAATGCCTGAGGGGGGGTGGCAATAATCACTGTCCTCTCTCTGATTGGCTGAACTATTCCTCCAAACGGGCTTGCTCCCTCCTGGCTCTCAGAGGGAGTCTTAGAGAGAGAGAGAGAGAGTTTTCTCCAGCCCTCTTGGCTGAAAACTGTTACACTCCAAAGGGTTTTGGTTGCTCTGCAGCAGGCTGCAGCTGAAACTGGCCAAAGGCACAGAAAAGGCACTGAATTAGAGCAAGGCGCGAAAATCACACGAAAAGCTCTGAAAAGTCCCCGTTTTCGTGTGAAAGTCGCGAAATTGGCAACACTGCCGGTATCCCTAGTTTTTTGTGGGTTTTTCAGGCTATGTGGCCATGTTCTAGAAGAGTATCTTCTAGATGCTGGCGAAACGTCAGGAAGAAACTCTTCTAGAAGCCCGAAAAACCCACAAAAAATCGATCACCTCAGTTATCAGTGTTGTAAAACCACACTGGCACTCTGGTTCCACCAATTCGGTTTTTAAAAAAAAAAATTGAAAAGAAAGCATAGGGTTTTTTAAAAAAATAAAATTAAAAGACACAGCACCCACTTGTAGCTATTCTTATGATAGTGGAATTCCTGCTATTAGCAATATGAACAATGTGAGCAGTACCTCCAGGAACTGGGCACTACCAGGGAAAGCCAGTTTTATCTCAAGAAAGTATGGAGAGTCCTGCTGGCTCTGACCTATCTAACTGAGAATTCTGTTTATACAGGATCCAGTCAGGTGCCTACAGGAAGCACACTAACAAGAAAGTAGTACAACAGCAACATTGCAGTCGCTTTCCTCAGCAAAGAGTCTCCAATTATGGAGATAATTAACACACACACACAAAACTAGTAGGCATGGATAGCATTATTGTTCTTTTAATTCATCCATCTGATCCCTCTTAAAGGTCATTTAAGTTGACAGACATCAGTACATTGTATGGTAGGGATAACCATAATTATGGGACCAGAGGTGTTTTGGCTTTCAGATTTATTTTTTTAATTTTTTTGGATTTTAAAATACCTAAATTTGCCTATACATACTTAGTGAGATCTCTTGGAAGTGGAATCCAAGCCTAATCACACAATTCATGTACATTTCATATACACCTTATGTACGTAGCCTGAAGGTAATTTTATACAATATTTTTAAATAATTGTGCGTAAAACAAAGTTTGTTTACACTGAACCCTTAGAAAGCAAAGGTCTCACTGTAATATCCACACATGAAAAAAGATTTGGTTTTTTGGAGTATTTCAGATTTTGGAATTCCAGATAAGGGAGACTCTCTCTACTGTGATAGGACCCTTTGTGCAACACATAATATTTATGTAATTCTATTATGTCCTTCCCTCTTAATTGTTTTCCTCCTAAGGTAAGACCCACCACATTTCCTAATTTTACATAGTCCACAAGGAGCTTCATATGCTTGTCTTCTGTCAGTCTGAAAATAATACTATGGGCCCGAACAGACAGGCCAAAATAAAGCTGCTTTGGGTCACTTTGGAGGTATGCCTTTTAAATGACACAAGAGGCCAGAAGCTGTGCCAAAGCCGCGCTCCAGTTCTTAGGACTGGAAAGTGGCTTTGGTGCGGCTTCTGGCCTTTTAGGACGCATACGTCATTTAAAAAGCACACTTCCAAAGTGGCCCAAAGCAGCTTTATTTTGGCCTGTCTGTTTCGGGACTAAATGGGATAGAAAAGGCATGGTGGACTCACACACCAGTCAAATATACAAGTGTATAAATAAGTTCTATAGAACTTTAGAGAATACTCAAGCTGAAATTCAACTAAAATACTGAACAAAAGGAACTTATGTAAATGCCAATTTATTAAATTGCTTTTGATTCAGAAGGTCTACTTCTGTTAGAATTAACAGCTGGATTTATGCCTTGATCAAAAGTACTTCAACAGCTTATAAATGCCCTCAGCATATATCGATCATCAACTATCTGTAGCAAATGGACAAGGTAGTCATTTACGGCAAGCACCCCAAGTGATTCCTTGATTTTAATATTACACAGGCTTAATGATCCAGTTGAGTAACAGCTCAGTAACCTGAGAGCAGAAAGGAACTGGACGAGCTGCTCCGATCATCACAAACCCTCCTAAAATGCCAGCCTCGTAACTTACCAGTGGGGAGTCCAAGGGTAAAATACTTGTTTGGACCTGGATTAAACTGGATGATTCGATTCCTAATGTACTTTGCAGCCCATTCACTGGCCTGAGCATAATGTTCTAGAATGATAAGTTTCATCCCAACCTGCAATTTTGAAAGAATGCTTTGATTAACAAAATGGAGGGGAAAGAGGTCTCGCTTGCAAACGCCAGCATAAATATCACTGATTCATAAAATTCATAGCATGTTTTTTGTGCTTAGGTGCACTCAGCTTGTGAGCCCCATTTCCATGAGGAAACACTGAGGAGGGGATGGGAGAGACACATGAGCAGGGTGACCAGAGGTCCTCACTGCAAAGGAGGACCAGGCACCACAGAATGTAGGACCCTCAAGGAAAAGGGTGGAGGTTCCCAAATAAAAACTCTAATAATAATAATAATAATACAGTAACTGTTATTGATTATGTTGTTATTCTTCCCTTCTCCCAAGACTGGGACTCAGAGCAGCTCACAACATTAAAAACAACAATGCAAAACAATTAAAAACATACAAAAACAGTACATTCAAACAGACTTAAGTGACCACAACCATGAAAACAAACGACATGTTAAAATATCAAATATACTTTAAAAATTTAAAAAAAATAAGTTTAAAATACAGTAGATGAACACAATCTAGCCCCCCAGGCACTTTCATAAAGCCTCCTGTTCTTTCTGAGTGCCTCTCCAAACCCCTCCTATGCTATGAATGGCCCATGGCTGCATCTTAGCCCTGCTCTAAATGGGAGGACCTTTGGGGATTCCCCCTGGAGAGAGGGGGCTGGCATGGAGGACGTGTCCGGGAAAAGGAGGACCCAGCCCTTCCCCAAAGTGCCCAAGCCTCCAGGGCACCCTGTCTGCCTCCCTTTGGGGCTGAAGGGGAATTCACCCAGGAGCTGCTGCTGCTGTAGTACTGCTTCCTCCAGTCCTCCTCCTCCTCCTCCTCTTGCTGCTGCTGCTGCTGCTGCTCCTCCTCCTCCTGTTCCTCGCCGCCCCTTTGTGACCTCAGTCCCAGGAAGGAAGGAGAGAAGGGAGATGGGAAAGCGCTCAGACAGCCCCCTCCCACCGGGCGTCCTTCTTTTCCCGGACACGTCCTACATTCCAGCCTCCTCTCCAGGAGGAACCCCCTCCAAAAGTCCCCCCAAATGGAGCCCACGACTAAGAAGCATGCCTTTACATTTTTGGATTACTGCTTTTAACTTTTCTTTGCTGCCCAGGAGGAACCCCTCCATTCTGAGGTCATGGCCAAGAAGCATGGCTTTATAATATTCACATTAAGGGGTTTTAGTTTTTATTTAGAGTTGGAAGGGACCCCCAAGGCCCCCCCAGCCCAAGCCCCTGCTGCCCTGCAGGAACTCACAGTCAAAGCACCCCCTGCCAGCCACACAGGGCCTCCCAGCCTCTGTTTAAAGACCTCCAAAGAAGGAGGCTCCACCACACTACAGAGTTTATCACGATTTCACATGTTGTGAAAGTTGCACAAAACCCGCCATTAAAGTGGTCACAAAGAAGCATTAACGCACATTTTTTACTTTCAGGATTTCAGCAACAATGTCTTTCCGATGTCATTTTATTTGCACAATTGCGTGTGATAATCATTCACGCAATTACTTGCCATTTTAGCTTTAAATGCAGGATGCTTTACATGCGCTTTAATCTCTCTTTACCATGCCGGCTGAAATTACTGTATATAAACTATAAGTCGATCTCATGTACAGGTTGAGAGCAGGTTTGGGGGCCAAAATTATGGATTTTGCCATGACCTGTGAATAGGTCGGGGCAAAACTTGGAGGCTCCTTCAGTGTGTGTAGGTGGCAAGAGGGACTCTCATTGAAGCTTTTTGCTTGAGTGTTCAGCTTTCGTTTCAGCCTTCAAACAGCAAGGCATGTGGACAGCAGAGGGACTCTTAAACAAACAGCAATATCAATCACCTAGGATCTGCCTGGCTCAAGAAAGAAAGAAAGAAACTGGATGGGGAAATCTGAAAGAGCTGCTATTACATTAGTGACCCATAAATAAGTCAACCTGGGATTTTGGAGTCAATTTTGGCCATAAACTTTTAGACTTATAGATGACTATACACTGTAGCCCCAGTGTGATAAACTCAAAGGAGTGTGTTTCACGGTCAAACAGCACTTACTGTCATTAAATTCTTCCTAATTTAATTAATTAATTTGTTTTATTTCTATACCGCTATTCCAAAGATCATAGCAGTGAAGAGCAAGTAAGCTAATTAGCAAGTAAGCTAATTTGCCCCCAACAGTCTGGGTACTCATTTTAGCGACCTCGGAAAGGATGCAAGCCTGAGTCGAGCTTGGACCCTTTTGCTGGTCTTGAACTCGCAACCTTGTGGTTTTGAGTGAATGGCTGCAGTACAGGCATTTAACCACTGCGCCACCAGGGCTCCATTCCTAATGTTGAGGGAATCTCTTTTCTTGTAGCATGCATCCTATTCTCGGGAACGTCCTATTCTCAGGAACGGCAGAAAACAAGTTTGCACCCTCCTCAATATGACACACCTTCAAATATTTAAACAGAGCTATCATATCATCTCTTAACCGCTTCTTCTCCAGACTAAACATCTCCAGCTCCCTAAGTTGCTCCTCATAGGACATGGTTTCCAGACCTTCCACCAGATATGTTACGTCGCATAATTAATTCATCTTTCAGGGAAGGTCGGTTTCCATCTAGTTTAAAAATGGCCGTCGTAAAACCTTTGTTAAAAAAGCCCTCCCTAGACCCCCTAATTCAGAATAATTATCGGCCTATCTTGCTGCTGCCATTTTTAGGGAAGGTGATCAAGAGGGCGGTTGCCATCCAGCTTCAAGGGATCTTGGATGAGACGGATTTTCTGGACCCATTTCAAACTGGCTTCCGGGCAGGCTACGGGGTTGAGACTGCCATGGTCGCCTTAGTCGATGATCTCCGTCTGGGCATGGACAGGGGTAGCGTGTCCCTGTTAGTGCTTTTGGACATCTCAGTGGCCTTCAATACCATTGACCAGTACGCTGATGACACCCAAATATGTTTCTTTGTGTCTCCGACTGATGCAGTGACTAAGGATGGCATCTCTCCTCTAAATGCCTGTCAGGAGTTGGTAATGGGCTGGATGAGGGAAAACAGACTTAGTTTGAATGGAAATACTCGTGATAGGTTCTCCAGGCCCAGGGAAGGAGATTTTTCCACCTGTCCTGAATGGGGTCACGCTCCCCGTGAAGGACTCAGTTCACAGTCTGGGGGTGCTTCTGGATTCATCACTCCACCTAACATCTCAGGTGGATGCGACAGTCAGAGGCGCCTGTTATCAGCTTCGGCTGATACGCCAGTTGTGGCCCTACCTGGACCAGGGGGACCTTGAAATGGTAGTACACGCTCTGGTAACCTCTCTGCTGGATTTCTGTAATGCGCTCTACATGGGGCAACCCTTGTACCAAACTCGGAATATCAATTGGTTCAGAATATGGCAGCAAGGCTGGTCACTGGATGTTTCAGGACCAGTCATATAACACCCATCTTACAAGATCTACACTGGCTGCCGATGCGCTTCCGGGCACAATACAAGGTGTTGGTTATAACCTATAAAGCCCTAAATGGCTTGGGCCCAGGGTACTTGGAGGACCTCCTCCCCCCATATAATCCGCACCGCACTCTCAGATCAGGCGAGAAACATCTACTAAGAGTTCCTAAATTTAGATACATGTCATCTCAGAGGGCTTTCTCGATCACAGCCCCACAGCTCTGGAACTCTTTGCCCAATGAGCTCCGCACTGTCACCTCCCTAGATGTGTTTAAGAGGCATTGAAGACCTTCTATTCCGCCAGGCTTTCCCCCCATGAGCTCTGATGTTATTCTAATCCCCCTTCGATGATGTATACTGTCAATCCAGCTATTGCATGGTTTTTTATGGTTTTAATCTGTTGTGGTTGTTGTACAGTTTTGGTTTGTTATGTTGGTTTTCTTTGATTGTATGGAGGGTTGGTTTGTACACTGTCGGGATATTGTTGTAATCATTGTTGTTGAATTTTATGTTGGAACCGCTGTGATCTGTTAGGAATGCGGTGATCAAATAAATTTTATATATTATTATTATTATTATTATTTATATGGTGCCCTCCATTTTTTTTGGAAGGTCCTCCAATTTTGCAGTGCTTATCCTCCTAAAAGATGTCCCATACTTGGGATCAACACACTGATCAGAAGGGAGACTGCAGTCAAGAAATTCATTCAGAATGGGGAGGGCAGCCATGAAAGAACTAAACAAATCCTAAGTTCAAAGATATATCAGCTGAACACTAAGTTTGGATTGTCCATGCCATCTTATTTCCCATCACCATATATGTGGTTGTGGGAGTTGGACAGTGAGAAAGCGGATAAGAAGAACATTACTTCACTTGAGATGTGGTGCTGAGGATACTCTGCACCAAGAAGGCAATAAATGGGGCCTTGAACAGATCAAGCCTGAACTCTTCCTGGAAGCCAAGATCAAACATTGATCAGAATGGTGACAGCAGTCAAGAAATCAGAAGAAGATGAGGAACAGAAGAGGACAGCTATTAAAGAACTAGACAAGGTCCTAAAAGTAAAGATAACAATTGCACTAAAGCTAGAATTACCCAAGCCATTGTATTCCCCTCACCATGCATTGGATGTGAGAGCTGGAGAGCAAAGAAAGCAATAAGAAGGAAATCAATTCATTTGAGATGTGGTGCTGGGGAAGATGCTGAGGATACTATGGACTGCCAAAAAAGACAAACAAATAGGACCTAGAGCTGATCAAGCCTGAAATCTCCCTGGAAGCCAAGATGGACTAAACTGAGGCTGTCATGCTTTAGGCACCTCATGAGAAGGCACTACTCACTAGAAAAGACAATAATGCTGGGGAGGTGGAGAGCAGTAGAAAGGATGAAGACTTCCATGCCAGATGGATAAACTCTTATTGGGGAGGACCACAGGCCTGAAATTACAGACCTGAGTAGAGAGGTAGAGGATGGGGGGCTTGGAGATGTCTCATTCACGGTCAAGGTCAACTTGAAGACGCTGACATCAATAACCTCCTCCTTTGCAGTGAGGACTCTGGTCACCTGCTCATGCTCGCATTTCCCAAGCTCAGTGCCCCCGTCCTGCTCAATGCCCACATCTCTCCAGGACATGTTTTAAATTTCAGCTTCTGTCCAAGAGGATGTCAAAATGTCCTCCATCTTGAGCATGACTAAGATGCATTAACTGACATTTATCTTGTGTTTTTAGCTGTTATTTTGTTTGACCTGAATGTCCTACATTTTGTGGTGCCTTGTCCTCTTTTCCGTTAGTACATCTTATCGCCTGTGGCAGAAACCTGTATCCCCTTCTCTCCCAAATGGGACTCAAAGTGGCTTAAAATATAATTAAACAGAATATCTAAAACAATATGGAGTACAAATATGTTTAAAAGAATTAAACCTGACATTCAGTTTAAACACTATTTGAACAACATTAAAACTTAAAACAATTAAAACTTTAAAAATTACACAATACTAAAAACAGCAACACCCGAAGTAAACCCCCTCTAAAGAACCTGCCAAGAAAAATCCCATGATAGGGTGACCATCAGTTGGAAACAACTTGAAGACACACAACAACAAGAAGCCGCAAACCACCATTTTATTTTATATTATATTATATTAATCATATTATTTAGGTTGCGTCTCTCTTATCCAGAATTCTGAAATCCAAAATACTCTAAAATACTCTAAAACCCAACATTTTATTCTGGGTGCTTTCTGAGGATTCATGTACACAAATTTCATTTCTGCACATTTTAAAAAATGTATAAAAATTATCTTCAGGCTAGTGTATAATGTATATATGCAATAGATTTAATTTGTGCTCAGACTTGGTCCCATCTCCAGCATATCTCCGCATGCATGTACTGTATTTGCAAATACAGATATTCCAAAATCCCTCCCCCACCAAAAAAACATCAAAAATTCAAAACACTTCGGTCTCAAGCTTTGAAATAAGGGAGACACAACTTGCATCCCACTTTTTCTCTGAATGGGACTCAAAGTAGCTTAAAATATAAATTAAAACAGAACATCTAAAACAATATGAATACAATTTTTTTAAAGCATTAAACCTGACATTTAATTCAAACACTACTTTAACAACATTGAAACTTAAAAAACAATTAAAACTCTAAAAGACACATTACAGCACACTCAGTTGCACATCACTCCATTCTGCAGCGCTTGCAACAAACAAACAGAGAGAGGGAGGGAGAGAGAGAGAGAGAGAACAACCCCCCCCCAAAAAAAACAAACAGAGATAAAGTGATGACTGGCAGAAAGGTTATCACTTCAACTGGGGGACAACAACCAATTTACTTAGACAGGCCTTTGATTCTTAAATCATGTAGCGAAGAGTGTTTGAAGTAATGTGATGTGCGCCTTATATTTTAAAACATACATTATTTAAAATGTATTACAAACTTTTGTAATCGTTGCTTTAAAACAAAATTGTTTGTTAAATAGTTTTAATTTCTTTGTTGTAAATTAGGAATCTATGAATTTTGTTTGAAATTTAGTATAACTTTTGTGTGACATTCGGGGAGAAATAAAATAATGAAATAATAGTGTACTTCCCAACATTTCACAGCGGGAACACAGACACCTACGCAGCCTCTGGCCAAGCAGTACGGATGTGGTCAAGATGGCAAAGTTATTCATGAGGAAGGATATACAACACAAGTTAGGAGAGGCTGCAGCAGTTTTGTTTTTCCTGAGCCTACTGGTCTGGGAAGGGTAAGATTATATCCCCTCCTCTCTTTTGCTACCTTCTAATTTAAATGAGTCCAAATGCTTTTGTTTTTAATACGATGCAGCATAAAGTAAGCTGAGAATTGGGGGGGGGGAGAAAGAAAAACTGGACATTTTGAAAGCATCTGAAAATGTGGGATGACTGAGGATTAATTGCCAAGGTCTTTACCAGTTACTGCAATTACAGTACTTAGTTCTTTTATCCACTGCTTCATTTAAGACAACCTGCTATAATCTTTACACAAAAGGATCTAGCAATTTTTTATATCAAAATATCAAAATAATCCTGGGAAAATCTTTAAAACTTCAGCATTCCTTAGTTCTGTTATTGGTTGTGCTGTGCAGGAATAAATGTTGCTTCAATTTTGTAGAAGACAGATATAAAAAGGGAAACATTTAATTATGGCCTGGAAGCTGCTTATATATAATGGCATATATATGCTATTATTACATGATATGTTAGGATATACAAACTAATTCTCTTCTGTAAGAATGAGTTTCAGAGCATGTGCCCAGGCATTTTGCATTTATCAAAATATGGACTCAGAGTTATTTGTAACGAATGGCTAAAATAAACAGGCACGACCTTTTTTAATATGGTTTATAGAAATAATTGTTGCCTTTTTCACCAGATTGGTTATAAAATACAAAGATCCACACATCAGAGTAATGCAACGATCATAATCCAGCCAAAATTAAGCACTCCTACATCCTCCTGGCTTTGTTGATGAGATTAAATTTGACTAGGGTTGCAATCTGTACATATTTGCAATTGGACTAAATACTCTTTAAGTCCTTGGACTTTTGGAAAAACCAGGTACAGTGAGAGGGCAACTGTGGATGGTAGTGGGCACATTAGCCCCCAACCAGCTAACTTTAAAGGGCTACACTCCCCTTTGTATCTGCTCCTGCAAAACAAAACAAAAACATCTTTTATAATTATTACTAATAATAAATTAAGAAATAAGAAATCAAATACACTCTGGGAGTCAAGGGAAACATATTCTCCATGTTTTGGAGCCTTGTTGGGCCATTTTAGGCCCAGGAGAGGCCTTTTTTTTAATAACAAGAATGATCAGATGTCACTTCTTGCTTCAAAAAGGCTTTTTCTCAGCCAAAATTGGGTCCAAATGGGCCCCAAATGTGGTGGAAAAGCACCCCCACATCCCCTAGAGGGGATTAAGGAACAAAACCAAAGTTTCTGAAAAATTTCGTACAAATTCTACAAACGTTTTGTTTGACCCCCCAGAGGGGCATGGGGCTCCCAAGTGATGGGAATGCCCTTACACCCCCTTTGGGACTTTTGAAGCAATTAAAAAATCCTGGAGGCCAAATGAAGTCCACAAGATGCACTTTGTCCACCCTGATCTACAGGATAGGTCAACAAGTCTTTTTATACAGCTTCAATGCTGACCTTTGGCTGCTTTATAGCTATGGCATGGGTTAATGTACTAGAATGAATGACTCAATCCTCCAAAAATATGCAGATTCAGATTCTGCTGACTTACTTTAATGGTATGCAGTAGAACTGGCTAAGATAGTTGGGCCAATTGTGCCTCTAATTTATATACTTATGGACTGTAAAAAGATGAATAAATTAATCCAGAAAATATGCCTTATGGACATAGTACTGTACTGCGAACACATCCACAAAAATATGTCCAACTTCCTTGGCTAGTCATCTTCTCACCTATGTAATTTATCATAAAACATTTGAGGAACCGCCAGACTTCCCAGAAACAATGAAAACCCACAGCTTAAAATAGCTATGAGGATGCATGCACTGTGTTAATATCGCTGACTAATCAGACAGAGAACTGATACAGTACACAGCGGACTCCAAGCTTTTTGGATTTCCCCCTTATCTCTCTATTGAGCCTCCCTCCATTGTCAGTGACCTCTGTATCACAGCTGATACAGAAGGCCTTTTTGGATTGCGTGTTGGCTAGGCAACATGGTTAGGTAGGCCAGGCCAAAATACCCTGAAGGCACCAGATCTGGTCTTATCTTGGAAGCTAAACAGGGTGAACAATGAATACCAGATGCTGTAGTTGCCATACCTCGACAGGCAACTTGCAGCACACACACAATAGTGTTGGTGCTTGACATGATGGTTCAGACAGCTATCACAGATAAAGCTAGACAGAAGACTGATAGCATAGCACCGATAATCAGAGACAGACTTCACAAGGAAAACAATAGATTATAAAACTGCCTACTGTTAGAACAGAATATTATAGATCTCCTATAATAGGAGTTTCTTGGCAAAATTTGTTCACAATTTGCCTTTGCCTTTCTCTGAGGCTGAGAGAGTATAACTTGCCCAAGGTCACTCAGTGGGTTTCCATAACTGAGTCAGATCCTGGTCTCCAGAGTTGAGTCCAACACTCAAACCACTACAACACATTTGGCTCACCTAGGGTAGACCCTGGAAAATTGTGGTGGCTATGATCCATTAATTTGTTTTTGTGTGCCTTTCAAGTCACTTCCGACCAAGGCAACTCTAAAGTGACTTATAATGGGGTTTTCTTGGCAAGATTTGTTCAGAGGTGCTTTGCCATTGCCATCCTCTGAGGCTGAGAGAGTGTGGCTTGCCCAAGGTCTCCTAGTGCATTTCCATGACTGAGCTGGGACTTGAACCCAGGTCTCCAAAGTCCTAGTCCAGTGTCAGACCGCTATGCATGCTAACCTTTCACCTTATTTATTTAATTTATTGAATTTATATTTTACCTTTCTCCCCATGAATGGGACTCAAAGTGGCTTCGGTTAGTGTAATATTATAGAAAGCATATTTGAAAATGCAACAATGAAAATAAATACTGCACTTGCTCAGTTCTTATAATTTCACCAAATATGCTTCCGTAAACTGAATGTTATATGAAGAAAAAAGCATTGTTTTTTCCCTTCAGGGTAAACATATCTGAGGTTAGAAATTATATGTGAAATATCAGCTTGAAGTGCCTATGATTGCTGCTGTGATTGTTTTCAGGTAATGGATCCTCAGCACTCTTGGAGTGTAAAGTAGAAGAGTCAGCATGGTATAATGAGCTTGGACTATTAACAACTGGAGTCCAGGGATCAAATCCCGGCTCAGCCATGGAAACCCACTGGCTGACCTTGCACAAGTCACACTCTCTCAGCCTCTGAGGAAATCAAAGGCAAAACCCAACTGAGCAAACCTTCCAAGAAAACCCGTGAAGATTACTTTAGGGTTGCCATAAGTTGGAAATGACTTCAAGGTACACAACAACAACAGGACGGGGATCTTGGAGATGCCTCATCCATAGGGGTGCCATGAGTCAAGGCAGTGACACACAACAAAAAATCAAAGCATCTGAGGAAGGAGACTGAAGTCTACAAAAGCTCATGCATTCTTATTATTTATTAAGCTTTATTTATAAGTGTTGTACATTTACACAGCGCTGTACATACAGTCATTGAACAGATAAAATAACCTGCCTATGGTGTACATTCTATGAGATCTCTCTACACAACCAAACTGTGACCACTTGTGCGGCAATCACGGCGGAAGAGGGTTGCCCAGCTTTTACTAATTGTTTAACATTGTTAATCATAATGGATTTATTTGTGGGTGGGAAAGTTGGGAGGGTTTGAGATACAAGGGACCCTGAGACTTTTTTGTATGCTTATTGTATTTTATGGATGTTTTATTGTTAGCCACTTCAATCTTTTTGGAGAAGCCGGATACTAATAATATAATATAATAATAATTGTTGTGTTGTTGTTGTTGTTTTATGGGTGGTAGTGAAACCCCCTGGGTCTGGTCACACTCTCTCAGCCTCCGAGGGAGGCAGTGCCAAACCCCAGAAAACCCCATGGCAGGCTCTTTCTTTTTCTTCTTAAATGCTTTTATTCGGCTCAACTGTTTTAAAAATCATGACAGGGAGGCTTTTTTTAAATTGTATTGGAGTGTTTTGATTTTCATTTTTTTAATGTGTTTTTTGATTTCATTTTAAAACCCTTTTGTCTGTTGTTTTCCATCTCGATTTCATACTGTTTTAAAGTGGGGTATTTCAATTGTGTGTGTATTTTTTTAAAAACACTTTATCTTCTCATCTCTCTCTCTCTCTTAATCCTGTGAGCCGCCTTGGGTCCTTTTCTGGGAGAAAGGCGGCATTAAAAAAAACGGAACGGTTAGTAAGTTGAAGACAAACAACACAACAACAACAACAAAACAACCAGGAGCCCCCCCGAAGAAGCCTCCCAGAGAGAGCCTCGGAGGAGCAGGAGGAGGGGGGAGCAGAGGCTGCTGCCCTGGCTAGGCTGAGGCGGAGGCGGAGGGAGGGAAGGGGCTGGCGCTTGGGCGGCGAGAAGAAGAAGAGAGAGAAGCCGTGGGCCTCCGCCGCCGCCGCCGCCAGTGCCCCTGCTGCTGCCTGCTTGCATGCCTCCTCCTTCCTGCTCCTGGGAGGCCTAGGCGCCCACCGGGGACTGGAGTGGGGCCTGCGCCCGGCCCCTCAGCCTCTCTGTCCCTCCTCCTCCTCCTCCTCTGCCCAGAGCCATGGCGGCCTCGGCCTCGGAGCCCAGCAGCAGCAGCGGAGGAGGCCGCTACCAGCAGGTGAGAGCCCGCCCGGCGGAAGGGACCACGCGAGCCCCGAGGCTTCCTAGGCCCCGACGGAGGAACCCCGCTCCCTGTCTCTCTCTCTCTCCGGAGGAGGAGGATTGGACAGCGACGACGACTGTCTGCCCACCATGACAGGAGGAGAGAGGCCTCACTGCCCCCTTCCTTCCTTCCATTTTGGAAGGGCGATAGTCAGTGGCTCCCTCCTTAAGAAACAAGGGTCCTTCTGCCCTTTGACACAGCCAGGCCCCCTGGGCCCCCTGCCGCCTCTCTGGGCCCCAAGGGACAAAATAACAAGGAGGAGGAGGAGGAGGAGGATGATAGTAATGATGATGATGGAACAAAAATGGGGGATATTAGGATAATAATAATAATAATGGCGATGATGGGGATGACAGAACAAACAATGGAGGACAAAATAATAAGAATGATAGTGATAGTGATAGTGATGATGATGATGATAATGATAGTGATAATGGTGTAATACTAATAGTCATAATGATGAATAGTAATAGTGATGATGATGATGATGCTCTTCTCTCTGGCGTAGGATGTGGTCACAGTATGCAGGGAAAGAGTTAGACCTCCTGTCCTCCTGTTATACTGTATGTGTGTTTGTGTTTATTTATCTATCCCGCCTTTCTCCCCAAACGGGATTCAAGGCACTACTTCCTTTTAATTGCTGGAAGGGTTCTTATTTGGTCAACTAACAGGCTCCGCATGTTGCAGGAGCTTTAAAGATTAGTAGTTAATCACATCCTTATACCTGAGGTTTGTTGTGGTGCTGCCTTCAAGTCCTTTCCAAACCTAAGGCCATGAATCTATCATGGGGTTTTCATGGCCAGATTTGTGCGGGGGGGGGGGGGGGGTGGGTTGTCCCATTGCCATCATCTGAGGCTGAGAGAGTGTGACTTGCACCCAATGTCACCCAGGAGGTTTCCAAGCAGGGATTCAAACCCTGGCCTCCAGAGTCCTAGTCCAACATATTGGCTCATATATTACAAAAGACTGGATATATTTACTATTCAAAGATACGGTTGTCCTCCATAACATCTTTGCTGTGCCACGCTGGCTGTCAAGTGGCTCTCATAATAGACAGAAGGGTAAAGGCTGCCACCTAACCTGCCTTTCAGCGCTTTGTTTATGAAGGGGGGGGGGGTTTCAGTCTGCCTTGACTGTCAGTCCAGAGCTAGAGGAGGAGTTATCCTGGATTACTTCACACTCACTACAGGGATGCAAAGGGATCTTGCAGCACCTTTGAGACTAACTGAAAGAGAGAAGTTGGCAGCACTAGCTTTCATAGATGTAAGCCTACTACTTCCGCAGATTCTTCAGTTCCCAAATAAATGCCTATAAGGAAGTAGGCTGAAGTCTACGAAGGCTCATGCTGCCGACTTCTCTCTCTCAGTTAGTCTCAAAGGTGCTACAAGATCCCTTTGCACACTAATTTTCCAGACTAACGTGGCTATTTCTTTGAATTCAATACAAGGAATGTGATACATAGAGTATTTCTGCCAAACACATCCCTCTTTCTCTTAATTCTTGTATTTTTCTCATATCCAGAGTAAACAGGAAAACCAAATATTTTTCACTTTTTCAAAAAATAACCAAGAAATCCTATAGATGTCTTGTCACATAACCTTTACGAAGTTGAGACTTAAATGCGCCCAGCAGGCCAACCACCTAAATACTCTCTGCATCAGAGAGATCATTTCTTACCAATTTCAACATTTGGAATTTAATAACCTGCAGCTAAGTTGAATTTCAACTAAAGAAGTTGTTACAAGGAAGCTATACATTATATGAATATTTAGAACCAGCCATATTTACTCTAGATCCTCATTGTATTGTTGGGTATTTAATGGGATTCATCTGAAGTATGTGACTTTAAGTTGTGCTGTTAGTATTTTATTTGAACCTGCAGTTTATGAGATCTTGTTATTTATTACACCTAACTCTCCTTTTTAGATAAAGCTCTGAAGCAAATGCCACATCTATTGAGTTTTTGTGGCTGCAGAGGATGCACTGTGATATCTATTTTTGTTTTTCTGGTTGTGATAAGTGGATTTAAATTGTGGTTGTTAGTCTAAAAATCAAAGTGATTTAGGAATATTAGTGGTCATGGGCAATAGAGGAGAGGTTGTGAGCTTTCCTGATATGAACATAAGACTGAAGTATTCATCCCATGTGAAACCTGAAATGAAACTTCAGAACAAAGCAGAATAGTCCAAAACATTGTGGGGGCATTCTTAAGTCAGATTTCATAGCACATCTGGGATGATTTTAAGTGTCTTGATAATGTTGACATAGTTGAAATGGATGGTCAGTACATTTCCTTCTATCTTCACTCACTGGGGAAATAGAGTGGGCACATGTTTTGAAAAGGAACTGGCAGTCAAGGATGAAACTACAAAGGTGACCTAAAGTGTATTGACTGCAGGCATGTGCAAGTTCCACCACTGGTTTTCAGCCCATATAATTCTGGATACGAATATCAGATGCTGTAGGCTATATTTCAGAAGAAGGAACTGACAAAGCCACCTCTGAGTATTCTTTGCCTAAGAAAAATCTATAAAATTCATGAGACTGCCATTATTGTTGTTGTTGTTGTTTTTGTTGTTGTTATTATTATATCCCACTTCTCCCCAAAATTGGGACCCCAGTGGCTCACAGATTAAAACAACAGAATATTAAAATAGAATTAAACTGTTAGAATATCAAATTAAGTCAACAGACAACTTACACATGCACACACTCTTATAATGGCCATTTTTTTTGTCATTATACATTTGCAACTCACTTCTCCATGTGGGAATAGATAGACAATTCCTCTGAACATGAGTAAGTACAAGTCATTAACAAGGGCCAAACTGTCACCTTGAGGCCTGTGTCTGTCTTTGGTTGCATGCAAGTTAACCAAGGAGCAACTAAAGAGAAAATTGTCATAGTTGGTTTCTGAGCTGAGTCTAGTGTCAATCTGCAGGAAGCTTTCCTTCTATGCTTCTTTCATACATACCGACTGGGAAGTCAGTCTCATTAAGTTCTGTGAGGACTGTTTCTAAGTGTTATTTCAGTTTGTAATCATGATAATTTTGTCTGCTGCTATATAAAAATTTGACTAGTTCTAGTTTAAAAACGAAATGCTTCACCTGCAGGAAGGTGCACTTTCAAAAAGTAGATTATTATCCCACTAAAATTATGTGCAAGTCCCCCCTCCTAAAATCCATATATAAAGAGAATAATACAACTTTTTGTTTTCATTTTACTTTTGACTTAATCTTTCAATTTTGTGATTTAGTTGGCTTTTTTCTGCCCCCATTTCTTCCCCAGACTGAAAACTTTGAGACAGTGAACACCCTTTCATTACTGTTTTTTTGAGGATATTATTTCAGTTGATTAGTCACACCATTTGCTTACTTGGTCATTTGAAACCCTTATTCTGCTGAGCTTTGCAAAGATAGATTACTCATCTTTTGGAGGAGAGCATTCATTTCATTTGAAATCCATGTTTGCAAGACTGTTACTTCTAGTTCAGCATAGACCAGACCTGAGAAATATATATTGTAACATGCTTGTACTTTCTTCATAGTGTCATAAAATTTGGATGTTTAAGCGAAGTGATGAGTGATTGTTCCCAGAAGACAGATACTTCTTTAATAGTATTTAGCATTTCAACTTTGTATGGCAGTTTGTTACAGCAAATGATTTTTGGCACTGAATGGCATTGTTTGGAAGAGAAATAAACCCCTCACTCTTAATGGAACTGTAGTAAATCTAATTATGTTCAAGATTAGAAAGTTTTCTAGACTAGTAGAGGTAAACTGCACCCCAGCCTTATTCCACATGAGAAGGATAATGTAAAACTTTCAGGACTACATACTAGTTTATAGAGGCGTAGTTACATATTTCCTATTTTCTCCTGTATATCTTCTATTTAGGGTTTTAGTAATCCTAAAGCAAAAAAAAAAGTGTATAGAAGGTCGATATTTACCCAATAAGAGGGAGAAACCTAGCTTGCTCAGCTTTAAGATCTTTGGGAAGGGCCTGTTGCTTAGTGCTCTGTTCTCAAGAACATATCTTGGTAGCAGCTCCCGAGGTCTGGAACTTCCTGTTGCAGAATGCTAGGCTGCCTCCTTTTTTGTTGTATGAAGAAGGAAGTTGATAAAACTCACAAATGAAATCTTCAGTGGCTTGGATTAAAGACTTCTCATGAGCAGAACTCTTTTCATGGGGCACTTTTATTATTCACACAGATTTGTGTGGGTTTTTGATTGGTTGCTGTACAGGTGTTCATTTTACTGAGTGTATTTTTTAAAAAAATTGATGTGTTTTAAAGTTTATTTTAATTGTGCTCTAATATGTAAACTTGTTATGAATTTTAATTGTATTTTTTAAGTCATTATGGGCCACCTTGAATCTTATTTTGTGGGATAAAGTGATTTCTTGAATATAAATCTAAGAAATAATAAAGAGACAAAGGAAGGATACAAGCACTGGATTTAAGTTACTAAAATGCATAGTACCGTCACTGGGGGAAAAACTAAAATGCTGGGAAAAGTGAAATGTGTCCGCATTCCAGATGGATGGACTCAGTCACAAAAGCCACAGGTTTGCAGGACCTGAGCAGGGTTGTTAACAACAGGGTGTCTTAGATGTCTTTTATTCGTAAGATTGCTATACGCTGAAGATGACTTGATGGCAAATAACAACAACAGTTGTTAACAGTATGCAAACTTAGTTACGTGTTAGCCATATGTAAGGATTGAAGTACAATCGCCCCTCCTAATGTGCGGATCTGAGATTCGTGTTCTTGAATATGCGTGGGGGGGCAACCTCTGCTAATTGCAGTGGCACACGCACTAGGGGGCATGCTTCATTCAAGCCTATGCCTCTTTTTTGGGGGGGGGAACTGTACTGTGTTCAATGATCAGAAATAAACATTCTGAGACTGTTCCCAAGAATAAACCTCAAAGTTCAATTTGATAATTTTTTAGAATTCCGTCTAATATTTGTTGCATATATTTGAAAGAATTTTACTATATATCTAATAATGTGTATATTTTAGGACAAAAATGAACGTTCTTTAATATTTGGGAATGTTCTGGGAAGTTCTTAGACCATCTGCTTAACAAAGCTCTATAAATGATAAAAAGTTGATAGATAATCAACATGGGCTCCATTCAGACAGGCCAAAATAAAACTGCTTTGGGTCACTTTGGAGGTATGCTGTTTCAATTGATGCATGTGTCCTAAGAGTCCGGAAGCTGCGCCAAAGTTGTGCTCCAGTCCTTAGGACTGGATCATGGCTTTGGCACAGCTTCTGGACTCTTAGGACACATGCATCGTTGAAACAGTGTACCTCCAAAGTGACCTGAAGAAGCTTTATTTTGGCCTGTCTGAATTAGGCCATTGATAGTCTTTTGGAAACTGTTATAAGAATAGTCTCATTGTGGGGAAATGTGATGTCAAGAATTTTCTTTCTTCACCTATCACTAGAATGAAGCTAGGGCAAAGTAATTCTCCATAAGTGTTAGTTGTTTTCATTGGCCATCTAGTAAAAGTTTTGTCTTTTGACATTGTATGTAGAGAACTGAAAACAGCTGCAAATTGTAGAAAGCTAGGCCAAAACTAGCAAAGTGAATTTTAGTTGGGAGAAATGGAAGATACTACACTTAGGCAGGAAAACCCAAAATACACAGATGTAGAATGGGTAACACCAAACTTGATAACAAGGGATGTAGGAGTCTTAGTAGACCACAAACTGAACCAGAATCATCAGTGTGAGGCAGTAGCTTAAAAAGCCAGCAAGATTCTAGGCTGCATCAATAGAAGTATGGTGTCTAGGTCAAGGGAAGTAACAGTACCACTGTATTCTGCTTTGGTCAGATGATCTCACCTGGAATATTGCATCCAGTTATGGGCACCACAGTTCAAAAAGGAGGAGGGCTATCAAAATGGTGAAATGTCTGGAAATCATGCCTTATGAGAAGTGACTTAGGGAGCTGGATATGTTTAGCCTGGAGAAGATAAAGTTAGGAGGTGATATAATAGACATGTTTCAATATTTTGGTAATTGGCTCAGTCACTTCCCTCTGGTTTAAAAACAACAACAACCCAAGCCAGGAAGGGCAAGAATCCAACAGTTGTGGTGGTTCTTCAAGAATTCTGTCCACATTCTCAGGCTGTACAAATTGAAAAGCATCCATTATCACTGGACAAGCAGGGAGCAAAGCTACATCTATTGGATTTGTATTAAATATGGGATCCAAGTTCAAGCAAATCCAAGCAATTTTATTTGCAAAGTGCTGGGCAGGTTATTCATAGCTGTTGAGTGTTCTGGATTCTCCCCTTGTGGTCTTGTAACCACTAGTGGATCTGTGACCACAGACTCCTGACTGCTAGTTTTCCCTATTCTTTCTCTCCCACAGCATCTTTGGGAGGTAGGTTACCATGAGACAGAGAGTTACTTGGAAAGCTTGGTGAGCAAGAATCGCAATGTCTGTCCATTGCCAGCAACACCCAGTCGACCACATTACACTGATGCTTGCAGACAGTCATGCACCATTTGGTTATCTGTTCAACATGATGTTGAATCTAAGATTGAGGCATCTCAGATTGAACTTTTAAAACTACTGAATTTTGGCTAGTTTTTGGCTAGTTTACCTGCAGATTTAAAAAGATCTGGCAGGTTATAAATGATTATTTGGATGCTGATAATGGTATACAGTTTGTTCAGTTAATAGTAATGGAACAGGTAAGAAAAGATAATAATAATAATAATAATAATAATAATAATAATAATGAATTTATTTATCTGCCGGCCCAATCACTGGGAACCAGGCGGCTTACAACAGAGGGGATAATACAGTGCCCCTCGGGTTACGAAATTAATTCGTTCCGCCGCCGCTTTCGTAACCCAAAAAGCATTCGCAAGCCGAAATGCCATAGGCGCAATGGGGAAAAGCCGCGATTTCGTGCGAAAAAGCCGAAAAAAGCACCAAAATTTTTTCGTAACCCGAAAAAACATCGTAACCCGACAATTATTTCTAGGGGATGTTTTGTTTTCGTATCCCGGAAATTTCGTAACCTGGGTATTTCATATCCCGGGGTACCAATGTAGAGGTTCCCGTGCCCTCAGTGCTTACAATCTAAAAGACACGACACAAAAGGAAAAGGGAATGGTTGGGGGGGGTCAGGTCCAGCAGTTCTTCTCTCCCAATGAGGCCTGGACCAAGGCAGATGGACCAGAGGGAGGGCTCTTCTTCTTCAGGCTAGCCCTGATGGAGCTGAGCCAGCCTATTCTCTCCCTCATAGGCTGAAGGATGATAGTTATGGAGGAAGGAGCCTCTTTCTTCAGGCGAGCCCTGATGGAGCTGGGCCAGCCTATTCTCTCCCTCACAGGCCGAAGGATGACAGTTATGGAGGGAGGAGCCTCTTTCTTCAGGCTAGCCCTGATGGAGCTGGGCCAGCCTATTCTCTCCCTCACAGGCAGAAGGATGACAGTTATGGAGGGAGGAGCCTCTTTCTTCAGGCTAGCCCTGATGGAGCTGGGCCAGCCTATTCTCTCCCTCACAGGCAGAAGGATGACAGTTATGGAGGGAGGAGCCTCT
>NC_056523.1:103561218-103589396 GCF_019175285.1 Sceloporus undulatus
CTTTCTCTACCCCAGCATCTTTGGGAGGTAGGTTACCATTACGAGAGTTACTTGGAAAGCTTGGTGAGCAGAAATCGCAATGTCTGTCCATTGCCAGCAACACCCAGTCCCACTTACACTGATGCTTGCAGACAGTCATGCACCATTTGGTTATCTGTTCAACATGATGTTGAATCTTAGATTGAGGCATCTCAGATTGAACTTTTAAAACTACTAATTTTGGCTAGTTTTTGGCTAGTTTACCTGCAGATTTAAAAAGATCTGGCAGGTTATACAATGATTATTTGGATGCTGATAATGGTATACAGTTTGTTCAGTTAATAGTATGGAACAGGTAAAAAAGATAATAATAAAATAATAATAATAATAATAATAATAATAGGATTTATTTATATGCCGCCCAATCACTGGGAATACAGGCGGCTTCACAACAGAGGGGATAATAGCTTGCGTTCCCGCCCTCAGGCTTACACATCTAAAAAGCACGACACAAAAGGACAAAGGGCAATGGTTGGGGGGGGTCAGGTCCAGCAGTTCTTCTCTCCCAATGAGCCTGGACCAAGGCAGATGACCAGAGGGGGGCTCTTCTTCTTCAGGCTCAGCCCTGATGGAGCTGAGCCAGCCTATTCTCTCCCTCATAGGCTGAACGAGATAGTTATGGAGAAGGAGCCTCTTTCTTCAGTCGAGCCCTGATGAGCGGGCCAGCCTATTTCTCTCCCTCACAGGCCGAAGGATGACAGTTATTGAGGGAGGAGCCTCTTTCTTCAGGCTAGCCCTGATGGAGCTGGGCCAGCCTATCTCTCCCTCAAGCGCAGAAGGATGACAGTTATGGAGGGAGGAGCCTCTTCTTAGGCTAGCCCTGATGGAGCTGGGCCAGCCTATTCTCTCCCTCCCAGGCAAAGGATGACAGTTATGGAGGGAGGAGCCTCTTCTTCAGGCTAGCCCTGATGGAGCTGGGCCAGCCTATTCTCACCTCTCAGGCAAGGATACTGTTTGGAGGGGGGAGCCCTTTCTTCAGGCTAGCCCTGATGGAGCTGGGCCACCCAGCCTATTTCTCCCTCACTCAGAAGAATGACAGTTAAGGAGGGGGGAGCCTCTTTCTTCAGGCTAGCCCTGATGGAGCTGGGCCAGCCTATTCACTCCCTCACAGGCAGAAGGATGACAGTTAAGGAGGGGGGAACCTCTTTCTTCAGGCTAGCCCTGATGGAGCTGGGCCAGCCTATTCTCTCCCTCACAGGCCGAAAGATGACAGTTATGGAGGGGAGGAGTTTTTTTATAGTGTTTTAGATAGTCTAGATAGTGTTTTATAGAAAGAATCAGCAATGTGATAAAGTGTTGTTATAGATGTGATCTTTTAAAAACATTTATGTTGTACAGGTCATGTTTTATAGATGATCTGTGTGTATGCACAAGGCATTACAATGAGTTGACTCCTACTTATATAAACATTCTGTTTACCTGTCTCTTGAAGGTTTAATTGACTGAACATTTGGGGTTTCCAGAAATTGATCACTTTATGATCAGGCAATGGACAAGAGAATTTAGTGTACTGTATTATCAAGTGGGATGGTACATATAAAAGCCTTTTTTTTCTTCTGTAAGTGGAATATGGTTATATTTAGGTGTAGTATTGGAGCTGCTTGACAGCACTGGGATGTTCTGAAAAATGCAGCACTTTTTGATAATTTGTTTGTGTGGAATGCACACTGGACATTAGTTATAGAGTCATCTTACCATTAAAGCAGTACCAATGTCTCAGGTTGCTTTGCAGAGAAATCTGAGAGAGGTTTAGAAGGTGAAGTCTTTTGGATAATATTTCTATTGAGTTGTATCATAGAGTTTCCATTTAGGTATGACAGGCTATGAAGAGGATATTGTGGCCTGTTACAGACTGCCAAAATAAAGCTGCTTTGGGTCTCTTTGGAGGTATGCTGTTAAATGATGCATGTGCCCTAAGAATCCAAAAGCTGCACCAAAGCTGCACTCCAGTGCTTAGGAATGGAGTGTGGCTTTGGTGCGACCTCCGGACTCTTAGGACCCATGTATCATTTAAATAGCATACCTCCAAAGAGACCCGAAGCAGCTTTATTTTGGCCATAATTAGGTTTTGATGTCACCTAAGAGAGAGTATGGTAGTAGATTACTGAAACATGCTTTGTGTAGGGTTGATTTTGTAAAGTGTTCAGAAATTTCAGTCGGCCTGAAGAGCTGTAGCCAGGTTGTTAACTGAGGCTGGCTAAAGGAGCACACAGCTTGATTATTTCAAGAGCTCCTCTGGCTGCTAGTCCTGGCACAATTTGAAGTGCTGGTTATGACCTATAAAGCTGTATTTGACTTGGGTCCAACTTGTTTGAAGGACCATGTCTCCTTTTATGATCCCATTAAATCTCGGATCTTCAGGAGAGGTCTTTGTGTCTATCTCATGGTACTCCCCAGCTCATTTGGTGGGAACAAAGGAAAGGGCCTTTTTAGTGGTTGCTTCCAGACGTTGGAAGTCCCTTCCTAGGGAGACCAGGATGGCTTCCTGCTTGCTCTCCTTCTTGCCAGTAAGTCAAAATATTCTTATGCTGTCAGACTTTTAGAAACTGACTGGGAGGGCTTACGGTGGTGTGCTGCACTGTTTCATACTTAGTATATACAGTAGTCTTTTGATGAATTGTAATTTTTAATTTCCTTTTAAATAAGCTTTGTATATACTTTCTGTTAATGTTTTATTATAGTTTTTAATCTGCATTGTTTTAATGTGTTGTAAGCCACCATTGTTTGGAGAATGGTGGGATAGAAATGGAAATAATGATGATAGAGGGGGAAATTGGCCAATTATGACTTTTAACTAAGGATAGGTTTGCAATATGAGTTCTCTTAGGTTGGTTTTAGAATTTTGATCTAGATCCCCTTTTATTTTCTGAAAATCTGCTCCGAAGGGCAGATACTGTATATACTCGACTATAAGTCAAGAAATTTATGCCCCCAAATGGACTCCAAAATCATGGGTTGACTTATATATGGGGCAATAAGTTAATATTGCTTATAAAGTTCCTAAAAGAAGTTCCCACCCTTCTTTCGTAGCCAGAGCTAACAAGCAGCTGCTGAGACAAAGGGTGTGTGGGGGGGGAGAGTATGGCCAGGCTTGTACCTTGTTTTGCAAGCCATGAATTTAGAAAATGCTGATGGTAAAGGGAATAGAGAGAGAGAGGAGTTTCTACCCCATTTTGCAAACCATGAGCCTTGGAAATCCTGGTGGTAAAGGGAGGGAGGGGGGGGGGGAGAGAGAGATTGAGTGAGAGAGAGAGAGAGAGAGAGAGAGAGAGAGAGCGTGCCAAGGCTTGTTTCTTTATTTTCCATTCCAAGACTGTGACCCTTGAGAGAGATCCAGAGAGGGAGAAGTAGGAAGGGAAGTGGTGCTTTGTTTCCCCTTTTAGAGACTTATCCACAGGTCATATCTAAATCCATGATTTTGACCCTAAAATTGCCCTTGACTTATACATGAGGTCAACTTATACACAAGTATATACAGTTGTCCCTCTAAAATATCACTGGAAGTGGTCCAGAGAGCTGAAGAGAGAAGCAGGAATTGCTAAAAATCTGCTAAAAATGCCTCTCCTAAATCCATGCCACTTCCATCAATAGAAAGTCTTCTTTGGATCCTGTCCATTGTTTCTGAAACCCCAGTTCTGAATATATTAGAAAGAAATCACATAGAAATGCAGGGGCCTATTTCTGTCTCATATTTTTTAGGATCAATCTGTAGAGTATAAAGCGTTATTCTTGTTTTTTTTCTTCTAGATCTTTTCTTTTGAGAGAGGAACAAATAGACACTGATGATACTAAATTAGAAAGGAGTGTATAGAGTAAAATTGGGCATGCTCATCAATTCAGAATGATGTAAAATCAATGTAATGCATTTGATCTGCTTTCACACTTATTTCTTGATATGCTGCTTTTGTTATATTTCTTTGAGAAAGGGTGTACAATATGCCCAAAAATAATTCTGGAAAAATTATTATTGGTGTGGTAAGGGCTTAGAAGAAATATATGAAAGTCTAAATATGATTTAGGCTACAGTCATAAATGTTGTGACCAGAGACCAGTTACCGCGTTGCCTCGTGGTTACGACAATTAATCTCGTTCCGCCATTCCTTTCGAAACCGAAAATTTCGTTAACCCGAAACACTTTTCCGTTAGCACTGGAAACCTATAGCTGCATTGCAGCATTTGAATTTCGCGCCGAAATGATTTCCGAAAAATATTTCGTAACCCGAAACAGTTTTTGCCAATCCAACTTTTTCGTATCCCGGAAATTTCGTAACCCGATCATTTCGTATCCCGAGGCACCACTGTACCATTAAATATAGCAAGACATATTTCTGAATAAACATATTAGATTGTGACTTTTTCATAATAGTTTACAATATGAAGTTGTTGTTTTTTATGTAGTACACTTGTCCCTCTATATTCACTAGGGTGAATGAATATGGAAGACTCCCATGAATATGGAAAAAGTGCAAATAACAAAAACACCATATTTTACCTGAGAGGACACCTCTCTAGGTCCTCCAGTGCAACTCTGTGGTCAACATCCAACAGACACTGACCATAGAACTACACTGGAGGAGCTACAAATGCCCAATAGAGTATTCTCTCTAGGAATCTCTAGGTCTTTCAGTGCAACTTTCAGTTAAAGTTGATCATAGTGTTCCACTGGAGGACCTAGATATTCCTAGAGAGAATATATTAATCAAATCCGTGAATAACCAAATCCGCAACTATGGAGGGATGAGTGTATAATAAAGTTTATGTGGTCTGTTGTTCAAATAGGATTAATAACCATGGGAGTCTTGTTGAAAACCTACAGTGGGAAAAGCAAGAATGGGAAGGTACATGGAAAGAGTTGTTTTAAATTTAAGAAAGCTGAGTATAATAACTCTGGGTACCAATTTAAAATAGTTAACATAGAGATTTCTAGTTATTTAAAGTACTGTACAACTTCTAAATAACTTTGTTGAAACAGTAAGGCAGTGAAAAAACATTTGCTTTAATCATAGTTATCTCTGCTGCAAGCATTTTTAAGTGATGTACTTAACTTGCTTCTGTTTACAGTTTGTGGTTTATTGTAATCTGGATTATGTGATATAAATGCTTAGAGATTAAGATGTGGGGGACTCTACAAGACAGTAGTTTGCATAGTGTTCTTTGGTATCCTCCCAGGCCTCTGGTTTTGACGTAGCCATACTATGTAACACTAAAGCTCCTGGGCTGACTAGATTTTTTAACTCAGTGGTAGCATAAATCTTCCTTGAAAACTAATTACTCAAAATTTCTTGCTTGGAAATATTTTTTTAACTCACATTTTCTGATAAGAGAGTCTAGGATGAGTACAATTTTCTGGTGTTATAAATTTTAAAAAGGTAGGGATTAGAAAAGTAGCTAGTATGGCAGAGGACACCCAGAGTGCTCCCTGACTCCTCCCTGCTTGATTTCTGTGCCACTGTGAGAACAAGAAAATGATAGGGCCACTGCACGGAGAAGATGGCAAAATGCTAACAGAACTACTTAACATCTTCTTTGCCTCAACCTTCTCACAAAAGGAGAATAGTGGTCAGCCTGGGGAAAATGTGGCACAAAATAGGTAAAGAAGTAGTACAGGAATATCTGGTTATTCTAAATGAATTCAAGTCTCCAGGGCCAAATGAACTACATCCAAGGGTATTAAAGAACTGCCATAAATAATCTTAAAACCACTGATGCAGTGAGGAGTGGCTGTCCCTCAGCAGTAAACAGAAATGCAGATGCAGGTGACCCCCAACTCTCTGATAAGGGCATGTCCCTGTTGTGGCATATCTTAATTTTTCCTTGGTAGCATCTCATCTACCATCCCATCCACAAGTATGACAAGAGATGTATTTCATAAACTCAAGAGAGCTATCTTCCTCTTTGCTTCTGAATGAATGTATAAGTCCATCTCTGCAATGAAGGGAAGGAAGGGAGAGGACCCTGTAAAACCTGTTCAGGAGGACAAATGGTTGGACAAGTCAGAGCCAAGAAAGGGGTGGCTTATTTATCATTATGTGATGTATTCTGTCTATGCAGTCTCAGAAATATGGATTGTATTTTACTTTGTTAAGTGCAAGTGTGATAAGCAGTATATTTTTCACATACCTAACAGAGATCTTGGAAACACCCCTATGTTGCTATAGCAACAGGATAAGATATGAGGAGTGGTATCTGCAGTGTAAAGCCTCACATACATTATTATGCTGAGAGTGTTAAGCAGTTTTGCCCACAACTTTCTAATATATGTTCAGTAGTAGAAATGTACATTTAATTTTCCAGCATTTATGGTGGCCTTGATAAAAAGATGTATAATGTTTTAAATTGGTACACAAGTTGTTGTCCGTGAATGTTTGTGTCCATTCTTCAGTATCTCAAGGCGTGTTTCACAATGGGAGTGGCAAAAGAAGCTAGAAAATATATTTTCATGTTCAAGTATTTTTATGCGGTATGCCATCTTGTAATGTTGACATTTGGGCTTGGGGAGAACGATGGATTTCTTTTGGAGATTTCATAATTTCTTCCATTATTCCCTTACATTCATTGGGTTATAAGTGCCAACTGGTATTTTCTATTTTCCTTTGTATAGTATTCTGAATATAAATTTGAAAATGGTTAACGGGCTGAACATTTTTACTTTTAAAGACGTATCCAAATGGCTAGTAAAGATAATCCACTTTCTTTATTAAAACAACTTCCTTTGAAGTTGATATTGAAAACTGTAGAAGGTATGAAAATAGCTAATAAACAAAGCTTCATAGCTTTTTGTATTAGAGGAGAATTTTGTATTCTTCCTTAGCAAAACCTTCATTCAGAAATATATTTGTTCTTATGGGGTTGGAAGATTAAGATTAGTAATTTTCTTTAAACAGAACAAATATTTTGTGTCTTTATGTTTGGAAGGAAATGTTTTTTGGCAAAATCACAAGATATCATTTTTGTTGTAGTTCCTCTGATCTTGCAAGACTTTGATCAGATCCTTCTTTGACTTTTTTTTTTGCCTGAATTCCACATCACTTTTCAGCAATGTGTGAAGGAAAAAAAAACCTCACTTTTGCATTACCTTAATTACCAGTCATATGCTATCAAGGCACCAGTAATCCAATCAAATTGTGTGATTTGTTCTTCATATAATGCAAATTCTTGCTGTGTTAAAGGGGCACTTAGTAGAATTTCAGCTGGCTGGCATTATTTGTAGAAAAATAGCACATTCTTTCCCCGTTGAGAGCAGGATCACTTTCATATTATTAGTGAGATACAATGCTAAGTCTTGCAGGAGTTTTGAATCTATAGCTTGTCTGTAATAGAAAAATGAAAAAGGATGGAAGAGGCTTCTAAGAATATCCCATATAATAAACTGAGCTTGACAAGAGCCAGTGCATTTAAATAACCCAGATTATGGTGTGTTATAAATATCATGGCACATTAAGAAAAATCCAGCATATAAACAATAAACATGGGCATACACATACACATGTATATTAATTGGCATAATTAGAATATATCTTACTAAAAATTCATTTATCTTACTGTACAAAACACAACACTCATATTTTCTTGGCCATTTTATCTTCTCCTTTTCACCATGGGCATTCTGCCATTGTATTTATTATTATGGCTGTTGTAGGTGTTTAAATCCAGGAGATAGTATCCTGTAAATCAATGGAATCAACTACAAAGCCCAAATGGGAGAACTTATATTTGCCCAATCTTTGCAATGTGGATACTTCTCAAATCATGAATATTTATGACTCTATGACCACCCAACAGGATATTTACTTTCCATCTCATGGATAAATACTCTTGTTTTATGTTCTGGAAAGTTTTGTATACTTACACATCTTGATGTTACGCATGGTACTAAATTCATTTTTGACCCCACTAGGACCTATTATCAAATATGTGTTATTGAGTTGCAGCTGTAGCCATCTTGCTTAAAAAAAAAGGGGGGGGGGGATGCAGGGATGGCCCTGTTGACTGTAAAACAAAAACTTCATTACACATCATAATGATATTTTTATTAGGCCAATGAGAAGGTGTAGAATTCATCATGAAGCCAACTTCGTCAGGTGTTGATCACTGTTGATCACTGTCTCCTAATTGACATACTCTCTGACCTTGGGTTCTCAGACTCTGTTCTTGACTGGTTTAGATCTTACTTGTCTGGCAGATCTTTTGCAGTAGTTGCAGGTGGTCAGACTTCTTCTCCTGTTCCCTTATCTGTTGGAGTTCCCCAGGGCTCTGTTCTGGGTCCCCTTCTGTTTTCTCTCTACACACTGTCCTTAGGAAAACTCATCAGCTCTTTTGGTTTTTCCTACCATCTGTATGCCGATGACACCCAGCTGTATCTTTCTGCCCCTGACCTTTCTCCAAGGCTTGAACAGCAAGTCTCATCTTGCCTTACAGCTGTCTCACAGTGGATGCGCCATCGGTGTTTGAAGCTCAACATGTCCAAGACGGAGCTTCTTGTCTTTCCTCCTAAGCCCACCCTTCAACACTCCTTTTCTGTCTCTGTGGACAACATTTCCATTCAACCAGTCCAGCAAGCCCGCAGTCTTGGCTTTATCTTTGACTCTTCTCTGTCGTGTATCCCTCAGATCCAGACCACAGCCAAGGCTTGTAGATTCTTTTTGTACAATATTGCCAAAATCCGACCATATCTCACTGCCTCTACTGCCAAGATCCTGGTCCATGCCCTAGTGATCTCACGACTTGATTACTGTAATGTCCTCCTGGCTGGGCTTCCTTTTTCTCACCTCCGTCCTTTAATCTCTGTCCAGCATTCAGCTGCACGCATAATCACTTCCACCCACCGCTCTGACCACATCTCTCCTGTGTTGGCATCCCTTCACTGGCTCCCTCTCCCTTTCCGCATTCAGTATAAGCTCCTGCTGTCGACATTCAAAGCCTTCCATGGACTGACCCCTCCTTACTTATCAGACCTTCTTTCTCCTCACCTTCCCACCAGGGCCCTCCGTTCTGGTAGTCAAGGGTTCCTGTCTCAGCCCAGGATTTCCTCTGCCCCATCCCGGATTCGCCCCTTTTCACTTGCTGCCCCTCACTCCTGGAACCTTCTTCCTCCACAAGCAAGAGCCATCACTTCATTAACCAGCTTCAAAACGGAGTTGAAAACCATCCTATTCAGAGAAGCCTTCCCAGGCATCGCATAATTGTCGCTTACTATCTGATGTTCTGTTGTTGGCTGTTTATCGATCCATTTCCTGTATTGCTATGTACTGTATATGCATTATCCTACTTGTGAGTATGTATTTTCCCTGGATAATGATTAACCTTCCATTTTGAAGCCAAGCCCTCCCTTCAGTCCATCTGCCTTGGTCCAGGCCTCGGCGGTTGAGAGGAACTGCTGGACCTCTTACCCTTTCCCGTCACCACTCCCTTCTCCTTCTGTGTCATGTCTTTTTAGATTGTAAGCCTGAGGGCAGGGAACCGTCTAACTAAAAGGATTGCATGTACAGCGCTGTGTAAATTTACAGCGCTTCACAAATAAAGGTTAATAATAATAATAATGATGATGGTAAAAATTATGCAGACAAATGAAAAATGATGGTATTAGAGTCACAGGACTGCATCATGCTTTAGGAAAGCTAGAGTGATAAATTTTGCATCTTTAGGTTGCACCTATAAGGGTATCTCTCTCTTATTTCTAAGTTGTTGCCCAAAGTCCCTTTGTTGCCCAAAAGGCACGTGGTCTGTCTGGCCAGATACGTAGTTTGGATTATGCTTGGAAAGTTCATACATATACTGTTCAGTTACAGATTGATACGTTTAACTGTTAACTCAGCCAGGTAGAAAGTATCTTTATTCAAAAAACATACAGTTTCAAACAGGGCAGTTTTAACTTAAATCACGATTCAAATCAGTCATGGAACACTGTGGAGTTAAGTTTTTAAATCACTCATTTTAAATTACCATGCTTTGGAAAGATCTGCCCTTAAAAAATGTAATTTCTTAGTGACTTTAATTTCTGAGTCATCACTATTTTCTTTTTGCCTATCATAAATTTGCCCTTCTCATCTAATTCTGCCTATGTTAAATAGGAAATATTTCTTATTCAGTTGCAGAATGAGGAGGAGTCTGTTGAAAACCTGGAAGTTGTGAATGATTTTCCACCACCTTATAGCAGCATTTCTGGTGAAAACACAGGTAAGAATATAATCATAATTTTCTCAGTGATGTTTGGTGTTAGAATTGCTTTGCTGGTAATTGGATGGATGACAGAGTTATTTGTAGACAGCCTACATTTCACGGTGTGTGTGTGTTATGAGATTGCCTAAAGCAATCATTGTATGTTACATAATATTCTTAGTAGAAACGGAAAGGCTAATTCCGAGAATTGTAAAAACAACAACAGTAGCTCTGCTTATAGTTGATCTTGTGTTGCACATGTGGCTGTTGAAGTCTTGCCATCAACACCCTATGTCTGTCAGGAAACAGAGCTTGCTTTCTGGTGTTGCTGCTTCCGGTTGAAAAAGTGGAGTTCACATAGTGACACAGCAAGGACCAAATCTTTACTTCCTTGCACATCTAACCTTATGTTGATTGTTGTTAACATGTGGTCCTAATAATGGAGCAGCTGCTTATGGTACGTTTGAAAACATTTGAAAATATTGGCTCGTTGTTGCTTCCTGCTAGCAGGATATATCCTTCTCCTGTATTGCTAAGGATTTTGCAGGCAGGCTTTAGCTGAACCCAGCTGTAACAAGAGGCTGTGCTCATCCTGTAAAGTCCCCAGCCATCTGGGTTTCAAATTGAGACATAGGAATATATTTAGAAGCAGTGTAGAATTAATAAGGATGAATGAAGAAACCATAATCTGCTTCTAAGTGACATTCATTATATGATTACATTCATAATTGATAGCAGTATAGCTGTGACAACTTTGCATTTTGCTAAGGCAATTAACACTGAGAGGCTGTAGAAGCTGCACACGAGGATCTCTTACACATAATCACACCTGAATAAAAGGACACAGAGTCATGCTGTGCTGCTGGCACTTGGATAATGGTTTTACTATCTTCATTCTCTCTGTGGAGAGAAGAGACTTAAAGAAGGAAATAGAAATGCATATTAAAAATTATGGAGGAGGAAAAGAACTACAGAAAGAAATAGGAACATATATTAAAATAGATTTAAGCACATGCTATTCCTCTTGGTGAAATCAGTGGGATCCAAGTGTGCTTAACTTTGGCTCATAATATATTGTTTACAGACTACAGTTGGCCATCTCTCTCTCTCTCTCTCTCTCTCTCTCTCTCTCTCTCTCTCTCTCTCTGTGTGTGTGTGTGTGTGTGTGTGTGTTATATTCCAAAAAGCAAACCTTTATTTTGCCATTTTATATAAGGAACACCATTTTGCTACACCACTGCATTTTACAGGACTTGAGCATCCATGGATTTTGGTATCCATGGTGGGAGGGATCCTAGAACCAAATCTCAGCAGGTACTAAGGGTTCATTGTATATCTCAGTCATGGTAGAATTCAAAGACACAGTTGTGTTAGTCTGGATCAGTATTCAAAGGGATCTTGTAGCACCTTTTGGGATTAACTGAGAGAAAGATGTTGGTAGCATAAACTTTCGTAGACTGCTTCATTAGATGTAGTCTCTGTTGTCTGATTTACATCACAGTAAACATGCTTAGTATTGTATCCATTGTCACATAAAATATAACTTGTTTATATAACTTTATTTTCCATATTAAGGTGTTAGTGCAGTTCATGAAACATACTTGGAAAAAGAAGAGGAATGAAGGACAGTTTAGAGGAAGATTAGCCATTTGACAGTTCAAAAATTATTAGAACTGTTAGTTAATCAGTGGTAGAGTATTTTTAAAATACTGATTTTATGATACCAAAGAAAATGGTCAGTGTCAGGTTAATGTTTCAGCTAGTTGGGCGAAAAATATCTGTTTCACTTTTTTTAAACACAATTATTTTATATTATTACATGTTTATTCTAGGCTTCTTTTATGGACCTTCATATTAATATCTGCCAAATCAGTCTTGTAATATCTTGCCCCATTCAAGTATTTAAAAAATTTCTAGTAGTAATTCATGAGGAAGGCAATCTGCCCCCATTTCCCAGCAGACAGGGTCCTAACCGCCTGTATTCTGGGTTGAGCTCCTCCTATTCGCTCCTGTAGGCAGGGACAATAAACAAAAGACCGGCCCCCTATATAGGGAGGAGCTAGCCCCCCTGGGCCCCAGTCTTGTTCCTGCCTACACTCCTAATAGGATGTGTCTCTTCGAGCCAGCGAAGTTTTTCCTTTCTCTGAAAGCAGTTTGAGAGTTTTCTTGGCCTTCCCTTCTTCTCCTCTCTCCTGCCTTTCCCCCCTTCTTTGGTGGTGGCTATGGCAGAGGACCCCAAGAGCATGGGTGAAGGGCCCTTGTCTTGTACACAAGGAAGGAGATAGCTGACAAATGAAAACCTCTACTCTTCACAGAGGTTCCCCATGGGGAGAAGCCCTGGGAAATCAGGGTTCTGACTTATGTGGAGGGCCTCCATGGACTAGAGTGTTTCTCTGTTTCAGACTATCACCCTCCATGCAAATTATTTCTCATTAAGAGTATAAGGAAGACAAAATTGAATGTTAAGCCTCCATGGTACCATCCTGCTATAGAAGCTCATGGATATCTCTCTCCTCCTGTCATCTTTGGATGCCAGAAAACTAGGCATGTGATGCTCATAGTGCTCATGCAGTTCCCTTACAGTTTTATATAATAATCAGTACTGTAATACTTTAAGAGAGGGGTGGTTTCTGCTCTGCTCTGCCTTGGGAGACAGAAGCTACCAGTTCTTCTCAGTCAATTAGTTTTAATAGTGCAAATCTATTTTTCATGTTATTTTTACATTTTGCTGGGATGTTCTTCATGCAGTATTTCAGCATGATGGTTGGTTTAGTGTTTGTGAACTTATTAGCTCACGGTCTGTGCTGCAATCTGTGTCTGGTCTTATTTTGCTGTGAGAATAGACCTGTTCCATTTTCTTTTCCCAATTATGTAGTCTATCTAATTACAGTGTTAAAATATTCTGGTCTTAATCACTTTACTACTGCCTTTACTTTTCTGGATTCAGATTTTTAAAACACAGATTTTCAATCCTCTAAGTAGTTCTGTTTGTCAACACATTCAGTTTCCCCCCCAAAGTACGGTAAGTGATAACTTGTAGTTTAAAAAAACCTTTTTGCTTTGAAAATTAACCCATGTATCTTTCCTTCTTTCCCACCTTCCAGTGTATTTTGACTTCAAAGATGAGTCAGGGTTTCCAAAACCACCTTCTTATAATGTGGCCACAACACTGCCCACATATGATGAGGCTGAGAGAACTAAGGCAGAAGCCACTATTCCTTTAGTTCCTGGAAGGGTAAGTGCATTTTGATACTATGTTCTTTAGTAGTATTTCCTATGTGAATAAAATGTTTTGTACAATTTGTAAAAATGCTTTGTGCACTTATTATCTTTGTGTTTTGACAGATATCTCCTTTTTTAAGGACATATTTAGATTACTGCAATAATGTGAACAGTCTCATTAATATAAGTAAATTGCCAAGGCCCCCTGTATATTAAAGGCTTTGATCAGTTCAACTCATGCTGTTTTGGCAAGTATTGCCTTTTAAATTATGTCAGATCTCCCACCCACCCCGCTCCAAATGAATGGAAATACACCTTATATGCCTTTTTTTGAAAAAGTAATCTCTCAGTTGTTTTAGGCTGAAAATCAGTTATAGTCTTCCTCTTTCATTTGTCCTTAGCTACTGTCTCTCCTCTATAGAATCATTGAGTTTTAACTGTAGGAAAGACTTCAAAGGGGTGTCTGGTGCACTACTACCCCTCATGTATAAAGAATTCAGATACAAAATATTTTTTACTCTTTTTTGACATTCACTGAAAAGGAAAGGGGTGTGTCTTGCATCGGCAGCTCTTAAACCGGGGGGGGGGGGGGATAATGTAAACCTTATCCTGGCAGTATCTTACAGTTTAGTTTCCATCGCATATATGCTAGCTATCTTGACCTGTTTATGTTTTAGGAGGAGGACTTTGTGGCACGGGATGATTTTGATGATACTGACCAGCTGAGGATAGGAAATGATGGCATTTTCATGCTGACCTTCTTCAGTGAGTACATTTTAAAAGGTGGACATTTTAAAAGATGTCAGAACGGTTAGCAAGTCTGAACTAATATTTTACAGTTGGCTATCCCTTTACATAGATTCTTTATCCATGGATTTAACTATCTTCTACTTTAAAACTATATGTATATAGATATATAGATATATAGATATATCAGAAATTATAAAAAGCAAACCTTGATTTTGTTGTTTTATATAAGAACCACCGTTTTACTGTGCATATAATGGGTATATGCTGTGTATATAATGGGACTTGAGCATCCAGGGATTTTGGTATCCATGTGGGGGGGGGTGTCCTGGAACCAAAGCAGATACCAAGGGCTCATTGTAGTTCCCTATTTAGAATAGTCCATTCCTGTAGTAGATTCCTTATCTGAATATTGATTATTCGGACTAATTGTATGGCACCTGTTTTCCCCTGTCATACGGAGAGTGATGTACCATACACTAACTGTTTCTAGACTTTCATCCTGAATCAGCCCCTTTACATAAGGGCTTCCCATTATTTGGGATAAGCTGCACAGTCCTCTGATTACAGTGCCTGGAAGAAAGGGAGTCCAAGGAGGCAGGGCAAATTTAACCACTAGATACCAGAAGTGGGATTTTGTTTTATCATGTTTGCATTTTATATTGAAAGAGACAGAAAAGAAAGATGGAAGGGTGGAGTGAACATTTTTGTTTAATTAAATAAGAACCAAAAGGCCCCTCAGGCCAAAAGGCCCCTCTGGACCAACATGTTCTTTCTCACAGTGACTAACCAGCTGCCCCTGAGAAGCCTGCATGCAGAGCCTGAAGGCAAGGGTCCTTTCTCACAGTTGCTCCTCAGCAACTGATACAGAGAGGCATAGAACCTTTAAAACTTGGAGGCTGCATCAACTCTTTATGATGAGTAACTATTGATTGACTTCCCTAAGAGAGGTCTGCTGTTGACAGTACATAGGTAGTGCCAGTAGCTTGAGTTCATACACACATTTCTCCAAAAGATGTTTTTTCATAGCTTTTTCCCCAGAAATGTTTTTGTAGCTACCTTTGTTAATATCTGCAGTTATACGACATATAACAGCAAGCAGTATATTTATTTTTTATGTTCATTGCATTTTTCATAAGTAATACAAATTAGAATCAATTATATGATTGCTGTGGTGCAATAGAAGCCAGTAGATACTTTGCCTCCTTTTTGTTTTTCTAGTGGCATTCCTTTTCAACTGGATTGGATTCTTCCTCTCTTTCTGTTTGACTACTTCAGCAGCTGGAAGATATGGGGCCATTTCTGGATTTGGTCTCTCTCTCATTAAATGGATCCTGATTGTCAGGGTAAGTTGCGAATTGGAAAATGGTTGATTATAAAAATTGGAGAGGCATCTCTCCTCAATTAATAAATAATTTCTGGTGACTGGACTCAAAGTATAATTTGGACAGATATGTTAATAGCATTTTGAAATTGTAGCCTAAACCCTAGGATCTTTGTAAATTAGTTTCTGAAGCAGTGTTGATTTTGAATTCTTTATGCTGATTGGTATATTTGCAGAAACTGTTCTTAGAGATCAGTACTCAGGGATTCAGGGCTAGCATGGTGTAATGGCTTGAGTACCAGACTAGGATTCTAGGAGACCAGGATTCAAATCCCTGTTGCACCATGGAAATCCACTGGCTCTCCGCTTCCAGTGTAAGAAGAAGGCAATGGCAAACTTTGTTTGAATGAGTCTTGCCAAGAAAACTCTGTGATAGGGTTGTCATAATTTGGAGTCATCTTGAAGACCCAACAATAACAAACTTTGGAACTCTCAAAACATAAACAAAGAATAGATAGATGCGGATTATTATAGGTACTAGGGCGGGGTACAGACCACCCAAGAAGGGCGGTCTGCCAGTGCCTTGTCGCGCGAGGAAGCTGCAGTGGAAAAACGTGGCTCTGTGGCCAGCAGAGGAACACATAATATTACCAAGCAGAAAAAAAAGCCAATGGAAACAATACACTGAAGAACTGTATAAAAGAGATTAAAGGATGACAGAGAAAGAGCTATTTGAAGATGAACTTCCAAGTTTAAAAAGTGAAGTGGAAGCTGCACTCAGGGCAGAAACAGATGGCATACCAATAGCACTGCTTCAGGCTAGTGACAGAATCTACTGTACAAATATGAAAAACAAAACAATGGTCCAGAGACTGGACATGCTCAATATACATCCCAGTCCCCAAGAAAGGGAATACCAGGGATTGCAGTAACCAAAGGATCATTGCATTAATTTCCCATTCAAGGAAAGTGATGCTCAAAATTCTACAACAAAGACCATATATGGAGCAAGAAATGCCAGCTGACCCAACTGGGTTCAGGATCAGAAGAGGCATAGGGGATCATATTACAAAAATATGTTGGATAATGGAACACAAAAAAGAATTTCAGAAGAAAACCAGCTTGTGCTCTGACTGTGTAGCTCATGAAAAACTGTACATTGCTCTAAAAGGTCCAAAAACACACTGCAGAAATCCAGTTTGAGACCACTTTAACTGTTCAATGCTAGGGAATTCTGGGATCTGTAGTTTTGTGAGACATTTAGCCTTCTCTGTGAGACAGCTCTGGTGCCACAATAGATTATAGTTCCCAGGATTCCCTAACACTGAGCCAGGACAGTTAAAACTGTCTCAAACTGGATTATTTTCTGCAGTGTGTTTTGAACCAAAGAAATGGATGTGACACAACATTTGATGGTCCTGAACATAACCTATACTCAGGACAAGAGGACGGAATACGAAGAAATGGAATGGTTTACAGTTGGCAAAGGGATCAGCCAAGGCTGTATTTTATCACCCTATTTGTAACTTTAAAGCAGACAATGAAGACATAGAAGCAGTTTGAGATTTTCCATACCTTGGTTCAGTCATTAATTAGAATGGAGATTGCCGTCAAGAAATTAGACAAAGACTAGGATTTGGAAGGGCAGCTATGAAGGAACCAGACATCTTGAAGAGTAAAGATATATAATTGAATATTAAGATTGGAATTGGAATTTTCTTGTTCGTCCTAATCTGTTCCCACAGTCAGGTGGAACAGATAACCTAGATACATTGTTATAGTTCAGGGATGGGAAATGTGTGACCCTTTGCAACCTAGACTGAAATGCCCATCATCCTTTATGTTGCTATGTTGCCTAGATCTGATGAGAGTTCCAGTGTAGCAATATCTGGAGGGAACAAGTTTGATTGAATTATCCTAACAGTTACATATGTGAAGCTGTAAAGGGAGTAGAGATGTAATGAAACTCACCCTTCAAGAGTTCTGTGTTGTGCCAAAGTCAATGACCTGCTTGCATGATTGGAAGAAATGAGTGATTTTCAGAAAGAGTTTGAAGTGTACAGAATCTGAAGTTGATCAGATTTTTATTGATGACTTCAGCATAGTTACCGGATAGATTTTTAGAACTACACATGTTTTTCTGTGAAGCTTCCTTAGCCCAATTATTATTCTGCCTGGTAGTAGCTCTTCAGGGTGTCAGGTAGAGGCCTTTCCCATCGCATACTACTAGAAAGTACTTTTAGCTGAAGATACCAGGGATGAGACATGGAATTATCTGTGTGTAAGGCTTGGGTGCTACCAGTGAACTACAGTGCCATCCGTGTGTATTTTAGTTGCTTTTTTCACCATATGCCCCTCTGAAGGCATCTGTTCGGTCTTCAGAGCGATAATACATATTAATGAAACATCATGTACAGCTACATGACTTGTTCATGGAAAAACATTTGTCTGTCTTTGCATTCTAACCTTGGTATCATTTCTGAAAACTACAGGGTGACTCATGTTGAATACTCTGAAACATTGCAAACAACTTGAATTCATCTAGCAACAAATGCATTCACCTACCTTTTCAGAGAGGAGCTGTTTGCTCCTTTCTTAATTTAAGCAGCCGAATATTTCATTCTAGTGTTGTGTCTTCTGCTCTGAACCCATGCCAGGAAACAAAACCGTGGCTGTCTCATAAGTTGTGGGGGGCAGATGTTGATCTGTAACTTCTGCATAACCAGTGATGGTGGATAATGGGAGTTTATGTCCAATATCTCATGGTTCACTCTGTTATAGTGGTGCTGCTTTTGAAACTGACACTTGACCCAACTGTTTCTGCCCAGGAGGATGGAAGTAGTCAGTTATTCCTGAGCTGTACACATAGTCTTTCCAGCCATTCAGAAGTAATAGCAGTATACTGTCAGTAATAATTTAAACCTGAATTTCTGTTAGTATATGTAGTGTAGGGAACATGCCTGACATTAAAAACAATTAGCCTATAATGAAATGCTAGTGTGTGAAATCCCATAACTATATACTGATTGATCTCACTTTTTCCCCCCTCTGTGTCATTCTATTTTTTCTCCACCCAGTTCTCCACCTATTTCCCTGGATACTTTGATGGCCAGTACTGGTTGTGGTGGGTGTTCCTTGTTTTAGGTGAGTCACACATAAGCAATGAGTAAATATAATTTTCAAGTTTTTTTTAAAGCAATGTAAAATGTTGCAGTTGTTTAGTTATTATTCCAAAAGAAAGATGATTTTTTAAAAAAAATAAGGATTGCAGTATATTTTGTTGTTGTTTTTAGAAACAAAACTTTTTGGTAACCTTTTTTGCTAGTTGATAGGATGGTTGTTTGTAGAGAGGTTTTATGTGTGGCTCCAGACAGTTTAGACATTTTTCTCTGAGCAAAGGTATTCCGCCATCTAGTGGACGTTTCATTGTTTGCATGTAAAAAAACCTTTACAAGTCTGCTCCACTTATTTGACAGGTTAGGAACCAGAGCACTGTCAAAAAGCAGAAATCATCAAAATGGGGAACCATTATGTGCTCTGGTCCATGACCTGTTGAATGGGGGACAGGACAAAGAAAAAGGCCAAACCTTTCCTAGAAAAGAAGGGAATGGCTCACACACATAGACACAGAACCCTTTCCCTGAACCCAGGAGATGGTATATTCCTCTCTCCATCTCACCCTTCTATGCTCCACTTTAATCTCACATTGGTCTGGGGTAGGGGAATAGACCTCAGCTTTATTCACCATGTATGTGTGCACCTCTACCAGTCCCATCAGCCTCTTCACCTCCCCCAGTCGTCCCTGGAACCTTTCTGCTCTCTCCTCTTGCAGTCACTGCTTCCTCTTCTGCTGCTGCAACTTTCCTTCACCTCAGCTTGGCTTCCCCCATCTCTCATACTGGCCAGGTGCGGGAAGAATAATGCCTTAGCTTCGCTCGCCCTAGCTATGTGTGCATGTGTGCACATGCCTCCACTAGTCCTTTCCGCCTCCCCCCCCCCCCGCACACCCAGCCAGTTACTCCCTTCACTTGGCTTCTGTGCTGCAACTGCGGCTGCTGCTTTCCTTCATAGTGGGTGAAAGAACCAGATTGCCTGGGGGGGAGGTGGAGAGGCTGATGGGACTGGTGGAGGCATGCACACACACAGAAATGGGGTAAGCAGAACTGGGGTGGTGGTATTCCACCCCCTGCTGGGCCAGCATGAGGGATGGAGGAAGCTGGTGATGTGAAGGAAAGCAGCAGAAGTTGCAGCAGTAACAGTAACCACAGTAGTGCCATGAGCAAAAAAACAAAACAAAACAAAAAAAAAAAAAAAGAGAGAGAGAGAGAGCGGAGGATAAAGAAATTATATTAGATGATGAGACCCCTTCGGGACTAAATTTCTGTTTAATTTTAACTCAACTATAGCACCTCTAAAAGGAATGAGGGTGGTATTGTAGGTTGTTAGCCCCACATCATCTCTCTAACATCCCTGTTACGTGTACCAGGCCACCTCTTCTCTTTCAGCCCTTTTCGAAGATCTGCGCTTTCATTCTAAATTATAACCAGAACCTATTAGTTCCATGTGTGGTTGAAAGAGCAGACGAACACATCATACATACAGGTTTTGGATATAGTTTAGAGCAGTGGAAAGAACAAGTCATTGGAAAGCGAGTTGTCAAAAATGGGACCTATGCAATCTTGTTTGTCTGCTGTATTACGAAGTCTTAAGGATCAACTAGACATAACACAAGATAAGGACTTCTCAGTGGTTTGTTACTTTCCGTTTCTACTTCAAGGCAGCTGTATGAAGCTGCTAATTTGATCAGGAAAGCAGTGTTTAACTATTTCGTTTCAAACTGCTTCCATGATTCAAATCCCTCTCCATTCCCAAAGTAGTTATTATCTGTACAGCTAGGGATGGGAGGAGAAACACTGCATAGTAGGAAGAAATTAAACATCTTTGTCTGATCAATTTTAGTGTCCCATTTGGTTTTTACAATTATGTGAGTGTGTCAGAAACCCAGGTGGGTCAGGAACAATGCAGAGGCTGAGTAAACTGAGTGGCTTGGTGGGAGGGAGGTGAAGAGGCTGATTCAGTAGACAAAAACTTTCAAAAATCTTCACCACAAATCCTTGAGTAAACTTAGAAGTGATTGGAATAGTGGGGTATGTGATTATGAATGCTGGTTACAGAAGAAGAGGCAGGGAGTAGGATTAAATTGACATTTTGTCCAGTGGAGAGAATCTAGCAGCATAGATTCATAAGGATCTGATTGAGACGAGTGCTTATCTTTTATGTCTAAAGGGTTTTGGAGTTTGCAGTGGTTAGGAGTGAGCAATGAAATTAGGGATGATGAAATCTAGAATGGCAACAACAAAATCAGCTTTTTGCAAAATCACACGACTGTGATTTCACAGAGTTCTTGTTTATAATGCTAGGAAGATCTTTTTCCAGCTGTATAAATTAGCAATAAAATAGAAAGATTTGCTGCGAGGAAGTGCAAAGTACTGCATGTTAGAGGAAGAAAATTTCCATAAGTCAATTATGCCTTGTGCTACAGCTTTGAGGAGTTGCTTTATTGATGATATGCTCCATTGCTGATTTACACTATTGTTTATTTCGCTGTGTTAAGCAAAGAAGTACTACATCTTTCTGGAGTGGAGATCATAAACATGGGCGGGATACAGACCGCTCAAAAGGGTGGTCTTCTGCCGCCCTAATTTGCTGCGCAAGGGAGCTGCAGTGGACAAACCACGCGGCCCCCTCGCGCAGTAAAAAGAACCTGCAAAAAGTGGGTTCTTTTTGTGGCGCCGTTGTGACACCACAAGGTGCCAATGGTGCACTTGCAGCGTCATAAAGGCGCCGAGACGTGTGGACGCTAGGCGTCTGTCATGTCAAAATGGCGGCACCTGTATGTACAGGATGCCGTCATTTTGACGCCCTTGTCACGTGCGAGGGGCGTCTGAAAGCGCCACCCCTTGCATGTGACGACGGTACCCCATAGGGCCCATCTATTGTGCGCCATAGTTATGGTAGTGGTAATCACAACTGGATTCTGTTTTTCAGATATGGAGTCCCTGACAAAGGTGAACAATGGGATGTTTGAAGTACATCTCCAAACTGCATGACTGAATTGTGTTTAGGAGCATGTGACAATTGTGTGCCGTTAATTTTGAGGCAAACCACAGTCTCCCATTCTGTTTGAACTTGGATATTGTGATTTGGCCTACCCATAGTTCAACCTTCTGGCTCAAGCATCACGATGAGGAAACACAGGAAAAATGCCGTATAACAATTTTAAAAGTGACTGTGGAACACTTGTGTATCTCTGGAGCAGAATATATGCATAAAAAAATAACTGGGTTCTTTTTCCTTAGGCTTTCTCCTGTTTCTCAGAGGATTTATCAATTATGCAAAGGTTCGGAAGATGCCAGACACATTTTCTACTCTTCCCAGGACTAGAGTTCTGTTTATTTACTAAAGGTAATACTTCAGTGATCTTGCTTTAATTTCCTTTGTGTGTTTCTTTGCTTGATTATAAACTATGAAATTCTATATTCCCAGCATTCCTCTCTATTTGCTATACAGGCCTGAACTGATGGAAGTTGCAGTTGGAGGGCTAAAATTGCCAATCTTTTCCTGAAAATGTGCTTGAGGCTGCAGTCCAGCACATGTGTGCTTTGGAAATAAGTTCCATTGAATTCAGTAGATCTTGTTTCTGATTGCACTATTGGTTGTATTTTCTTACCCAAAGTTTTTATAAATGTAAAATGTTAGAAGGCATTCAAAGACAGCATTTGAATTTTTCCTTAAGAATTAAGCCATAGCAAAAGTGTCTGTGGGGTTGGTGGAGGGTTGCAGTTGTTTTAAGAGAGAGCAAGCATGGTACAGTGGGTTGAGCATTGGACAATGACTGGAGACCAGGTTTGGAATCCCCACTCAGCCATGGAAATCCACAGGCTGACCTTGGGCAGGTCACACACTCTCAGCCTCAGAGGAAGGCAGAGGCAAACCTGTTCTGAACAAATCTTGAAAAGAAAACTCCATGATAGGTTTGCTTTAGGGTCACTGTAAGTCAGAAATGACTTGAAGGCACACAGCAACAACAGATTTGTTTTTTAAGGAATCATATAAATATTTGGAGCCAGTTGGTAAATGTTCTATTGGTACATGTACTATTCTACTATGGCTGTAGTTGTATATAGACTTCCTGCTATATATTTTTATTTTATTTTAAGGATACTTCATCACAAAGTTTTCTTTGAAAGCTGCCCCCAACTTGTTTTAACGCACACTCATTTTATACATAAATAATTATAAAATTAATTTGAAAGGATAAAAATGGCAACTTTTTTACTGGAAACTGGGTAAGGGCACATAGAAAGACTCTAGAAATATTTCTAGTGAACCTCTGATCACCTATGAATTCCCATTTCATTGATTTAAAATGGAGGTGGCCTTTTAGCATCTGTGATGGGGCAGAATAGCAGGGTTGTGAATGGGACATGATGGGCTCTGGACCATGAAATCTTTATGCCACAATAGCATTTGTTAGATGTTCAGGCAGAGCTAGAGAACTGCAGTTGCCCAAGTGCATCAAGGTAGTGGTTTCCTTTTCTTTTTTACTTAGCCAAAGATTGTTTGAAATAATTTAAGACATTTAAACATATGTCAGTTTCATTTCATACATATTATTAAATCCAACTATATTTAACTAAATTCCTACCCAAATGCTCTGTATGTTTCAACAAAGATCAGTTTAGTTAACTTGCCATCACCCTTTCCACTGCCTCTTTTGCCAGTTCGGTTCACTCTGGCCTGAAACGCATGAGCCAAATAAGGCGGCTTCCGGCTGCTTTGGAGGCGTGGCATTTAGATGACACCCCCCCCCCTCCCCAGAGTATCCAGAAGCTGTGACAAGGCTGTGCTTATGGAGCAAGAGCCAGACCTTTTAGGAGCAGATTAAATCTGCTCCTGCCAGTTGCTAGTTTGAGACTGTGGTGGTGGCCCGCTTTGGAAGCGGGCCGTGCAGTAGCCGCAGCCCGGGCACAATTGGAGCCAGAGCGGCCAGAGGCTGCTCATTCCAAATCATGTGGCTCTAATGCATATACTTCCCACTCACCTCAGTGCCATTCTCATTCCCTGAAGGGAGAAAAGGAAAGAAAAACTCTTTTCTATCTCACTCTTGACAAGCAGCCACTCAGAACTGTGCTGAATGAGAAAAGGGCAAGCTCCCTCTGCCGTGATGAGATGCATTGATGAGGATTCTAATGGAATTCACTTTGACCAAGTGGATTAGTGTAATCTCAGCACCACTGAAGAGGCCAAGGAGGGAAGAGAGGAGAATAAGAACAGAGAGTTAGAAAGCAAAGTAGTGAAGGAGCAGCAGGTTGGATGGCAAAGTGAACCCATAATCATAAATGCCCTTCCAAACCTACTTTATTGGACAGCAGCTGCACTGAGAGATGGAGATATATTTAGCTGGCAATCAGGGTGCAGGAGAATAGTTTCTGCTCTCTCCTGCCCATGAGAGAAGCTGCAGCAGTCAGAAGCAGGAAACATCATCCTTCTTGCCCTGACTGCCAGCTGAACAGACCTGCTCCATGTCTCAGCTGCTGCCTCATAAAGTAGGTTTAGAGGGGCAGGATCAACCCAGGCCAAATTTATAACTTAAGTAGGTATTGTAGAATATGGGCCACCTTTAATATTTCTTTGTATTCATTTTTGTGTGCAACAAAATGATACATCTACACAGTTCCATGTAAAAACGTCTGTGTGCTCACCTGTCAGGTTTGTTCACTGGTTGTTAGGATGCCCAAACTTGAATATTTTTGCGAGATCTCATTAGATACATTTAATAGAAACTGTTACCCAGGAGAAACCTGGACATAATCTGATCAGGACAATAGTGGAAAAATTAAAAATTAAAGTGGATGTTATTAAACATGCATCCTTTAAAACAGAACCATAGTTTTCCTTTTCTTCTTTTCCTTTCTGCAGACCAGTAACCACACAAGCTGTAAAAAAGGTTTGCCTTTCCTTCCAGTAGTTAATGAGACACATAGTCGACCACACACAGAATGAAGATTTCTTTAGCAATGGGGGAAATATTTTTACAAAAACACCATCATGACATGAGCCATGTAAGAAATGCAGTTGGCACCCACCATTTTAGAATACTTGAACTGGAAAAAGCTATAAAAAAGAAATGCTTTGTGGTTAGGGTTTCTTTACTTCCTTAGTAGGGTTTGCGGTGTCCTCTAGTCCTCCTGGATCTTAGCTTCACACTAAATTGTGTACTTCCCTGCTGCTAGATTTTTTTTCAGGCTAATGCTAAAAACACAGTTGACTACTAGGCTGCTTCTGTTTTTTGGCTTTGGCTAGAACCACTAATAATAACCTTTTCCCTAATTTAGTGTCTTCAGATAGAAACAGCTTGGTTCCTTGTAAAAAAAAAAGTACAGAACTAAGACAATTGCTAGTTATTTTGAGTGCTGGGCATGTTTATCCAGGAGCAGGCCTATCTGAAGTTCAGTGTAACTCTACAAAGCAAACATGCCTAAGAGTATACTCCTGACTTGATTGCCCTATAATAAGCCTTGGGCTGTGCCATAGGTAACCACAGGTAAGGGATTGTGATTCATTATCCCATTGTAAGTGATAGGACTGCACACAACATGCATGCGTGTGTGACTGATTTCTGTGTATTTAAAATTAGCAACACTGAGCTTTCAATCATTTGAGCCCCCAGCAGAAGACTACTCTTGTCTAAATGTATTTCTATTTTCCCAAGTCATTGCTCAGTGAAGGCAGCTATGATCTTTTCCCAAGATCAAATCTAAGAAAAGCTCCTCTGAGCTAGGCACCCTGTGCTATAGGAACACTCCTTCACAATGTTTGTATAGGAGTCCAGTACAAGGCCCAGACTCTTCCTACATGCAGCAATTTATTACAGGAAGAATGCCAAAACAGATGAGCTGCACTTAAAAAGCAGAAAAGAACCCTTTGTAGAATAGTAATACCTAAGTTTATGAACACAAGCTTGAAAAAATAAATGACCCATGCTTATGAATAAATTGCATTAATGATTACTTGGGTCTTGCTTGCATTGGCTGTATGTAGACAAGTTTTGAGTTTGCATTTTATCAAATGTTATTCCTATTTATTCTCATAAAATTAATTAAATCTATTAAAATGTTGAGTATTGCCTGTTCTCCTGTAGCCCATGGCTCTTGAAATGTGAAGAAGACGGCCTTATGTTCTCTTAGACAAAATGTCCATAGCTCAGGTGTTGTATACATCTTGTGAGGCCAGGAGAGGGAGACTGTGTATTACCTTTTTTCTTTCCCAATCATATACTTTTACTTCAGTGCAGGTGAAAGTGTGCACCTTTGTTAAGTGAGCTGATCACTTGTGTCATCCACAAGATAACTTTCTAAACCACAAAAATCTCCTAAAAACTCACTCATAAATGTATCAGTTCTTTATAGTGCCAGAAAGGAACGCAAATTCGGTATGCTAACAGCCCTTTATTAATTCTTTGACCTTTTTGGTGTTGTGGCCAAGTTTGGATTAATCCTTACAAAATTACTGTTCCTGTATTTCCCCTTACCCATTAGGCTAGTGGAGTTTTGAGATTCCAAGCTGCTAAATACAAATGTACTACTGTTGTGATTTGTGAACAAGACACAAGAAAAAAACTAGATCAAATTACTTGATTTTAAAAAAAAACCTTTAAAGTCACTTGAGAACTAATAAAAGCTTTTTTCCTTGATGATAAAGAATATTTTATTAAATAACCTTCATGGATGGCTATACTATTCATATCCCAGCAACAAAGACAAGAAGACTTCTTATAACTGTGTTTAATTCAGAATAAGGAATATCTAGTCATATTGCTGAAGTGAAACAGCAATCTATATGAGGTTACCTTTGCTTGGAAGCATTACCTTTGCCTTGAAACCTCCTTTTAGACCTAGTTCTATTAAATTGGATGGAAGGATATCATACATATGAAATAATAATAGTAATTTATTTATTTCTAGCCCACCCAATCACACGGAATCAGGGCAGGTTACAGAAATGTTTTGGACAATAAAATAGTTCTTTACAAAACAACAGCAGTTTCTCTGTTGTCCCTACCAGTTCAATATACCGGGGGCCCTTTGTATCTGCTAGGGTTTGGTTCCAGGACACCCCATGGAAAACAAAATCCATGGATGTTCGGGTCCCATTAATTACAATGGATAGTAAAATTGCAAAATCAAGGTTTGCTTTTTGGAACTTATATATTTTTTAAAATATTTTCAAGCTGTGGTTGCTTGAATTCATAGATAAAAATCTATGGATATGGAGGGCCAACTGTATTTCACAAAACTTTATTCTGTTTGGATTAGGAATTCCTTTGTCGGAAGATGCCAGCCACAGATGCTGGCGAAACGTCAGAAAAAAACTCTGCTAGAACATGGCCACATAGCCCGAAAAACCTACAAAAAGCTATGGATGCCGGCCATGAAAGCCTTCGACTTTACATAATACTGGTGTAGCGTATCTCTTGATTTATAAATCATGAACACATGTTGTTGCTTTCAAAACTCAAAAAAACCCCATGAAGTCTAGAAAGCTTTGTTTTTTTAAAAAAATGAAATCTGGAATTTTCAGGGTTAAAATAAAATAAAATAAAACCTTTAAACTATATTTGAAGGCTGTAATTTTCTCAGACCTGCTGGGATGGTAGATATGACCACTATAATATGAGCTGTTGTAACTTCAGGTACCAGTATTCCATGTAAGATTTCTGTCTTTTCCTTCTTGTGACAAAGGCTACTAAAATCATTAAAAACAAAGATACAATGATATAAAAAGTGCATGACAACCAAAAGTTCAGTAAGTAGAAGTTTGCTTATTAAAATTCTGATTGTCATGCTTCTTTGAGGTACTAAGAGGTACTCTGCTGTCAAGAAAGTGAGAACCCCATTATGACTACTGCATATGGCATATGGAAAAGCAAGGCAGCAATTTATCTATTTTTGCTTTTAATGTAGCCCTGGTGCAGTGTGATTTTGCAGGTTTAAAATGTAGAAGTGTAATCAGTAAACTTCCTCTTTTTCTCCTGTTTTAATTTTTTGGAAAATGAGAGAAATTGGCCTTTATTGAGTCCCTGCTTTTGTGTCTTATAACTAAAAAATAAGCTTGACATAAATATCTGTGACCAAATGTTGTTTGAAGCAGAGGAATGAGATCAGAATAAAAGATGGTTGTAAAAGAAAGGTGGACAAAGAACAAGAAATACATCAGGGACTGCCTGAACGAAGAGGCCCCTCCCTCTTTCAACTGTCATCTTGGCCTCAGAGGGAGCGATCAGGCAGACCCAGCAACATCAAGGACAGCCTGAAGGAAGAGGCTTCTCCCTCTTTCAGCTGTGATCTTGGCCTCAGAGGGAGTGATCAGGCAGACCCAGCAACATCAGGGACTGCCTGAAGGAAGAGGCCCCTCCCTCCTTAACTGTCATCTTGGCCTCAAGGGAGCGATCAGGCAGACCCAGCAACATCAGGGACTGCCTGAAGGAAGAGGCCCCTCCCTCCTCAACTGTTATCTTGGCCTCAGAGGGAGCGATCAGGCAGACCCAACAACATCAGGGACTGCCTGAAGGAAGAGGCCCCTCCCTCCTCAACTGTCATCTTGGCCTCAGAGGGAGCGATCAGGC